>NC_137736.1:43917235-43932235 GCF_963264785.1 Psittacula echo | reverse complement strand
GCTTCTTGCTTGAAGAGGCATATATGCATTTGGTTACTCTGCTTTCATGATCTGCATTCTTTGTTGAATATCATGCTGCTGAATACCCAGGTAGCAAAAGTGGTGAAGAATAGTTTCAGTACTTCCACATGGATAAGAAAATATTGCCCTTTTCTGAGATTTTTATTTTATTGTTCATCAATGCCCTGATCCTGCTGGCTATGTTTTTGCATGGGTGATTTTGTTAAGACATCTCTGAGGTTCCAGCTGTCTCACAATATAGAGGAGTGCTGCATGATAAGGATGGGAAGGCTAGCATGTTTTTCCCTTTCCTGAAAACTACTTAAAAATCCTCACCTAACAAAACAGTCTGTTGGCATGGATAACAAATAGTATGAGGTTTGGCTGCTTTCCTGCTGCCACACAAGGTTGTGGTTATCCAACCTAATACATGTCTTCCAGTCAGCTTTCAGCCTCATTCCTCTTCCCAATTGCATAAATATGTAGAAGCTCCAAACGAGCTAGCTATGATAAAAATGAATTCTCTGCTTGAGACAGCTGTTCTGGTTTGCTGTACTATATGTACAACATTATTCATTGTTGGCTATGAATTTATTTTTCTTTTAATCCACACCTCCCCCAGTTTTTTGCCCACCAAATAATTTTGAACTTGCATTGTGCCCTTGTATTTGTATAAACTTTAACAACAGAACTGATAGTTCTTGACTGAAGAAATCTAGTGCAACACCTTACAAAAAAATTTATTGATAACCTAACGTAGATAATATAATCTTGAAGCCTGGTGAAGAAACGCATTAAAGATGACATCCTTTCAACAGATTTCCATTGCAGACTTGTACAGTGGAGTGAAAATAAAATTGAGTGGGATATATAAATTTGGTGTATAAAAGATGAAAGGTTGTAATGAAAAGACAATGAAGAAAAATGTGTCTTTTGAAAAAGCTGTAAGACTGAGGGAAATGCTAAACTTTCCCAACTGGCTGTATTTGTCTATATTGAACTTGACGTGTATGTACCCTTCTTGGTAAGACTCTTGGATTTATAAGGAAGATTAAAAATCCTAAAGAGTTTCCTTGTGGAAAGCAAAAGGCAAGCAGTAGTTTTTCTGATGTATTCCCTTGTAGCTTTTGATTCAGGCATATGTTTAGCTACCTTGGTGTGTGTTGCGGACCTGGCATCTGCATGAAGCTGGCTTCTGTTTATGTGTCAGGGGTGCCATACCTATAGAAATCAATTGTCTTGCTGTGGAGCACTGCAAAAGGTTTTTTAACTATATAAGATTTAAGAATAACAGTGTTAAAATCGTATTTTTTAAGGAAACGTTACAAGATTATAAAATAATAACAATTATTATTGATACCGTATTTTGCAGTAAGAATTTTTCAGTGGGTGTTTTTGTCATCCTGTCTAGCTTATAAAGATGGCTAATAAGCTAATCCAATTTTTCCTAGGCCAGAAACTTCTGAGAGATACATTTTTCCTATAATTTTTTCTATATACTCTTACTGAATCCTCTGATCAGTTCCTCTGGGAAATCTGTTCTTTTTCTACTCAGATGGAATGTCCTCTTCCTTGCTCATCTTTTTATTCACTGTAGTTTGGGCACTGGGATGATGCATGGTACTGTAAAGGATAAGGTAATATTTTTTCTGTTCTTAGTTATTTAAGATTACATGATTGACATTTTGTATGAACGTGTGAGTACTTTCCCTAGTCCTAAATTTCGGGTTTCTTTTTTGGTTTTGCTGTCTTCTAAGTCCCAGAAATACAACCTTACTGGTTTAACAAAGTAAATGTCTCAATTTTGCATGGTTTATGTTCACTGTAAGATTTATTGATTTATTATGTTTAGCTTCCTACAAGATTTTTATACAGCCTACACGAGGGACTTTTTTTAATGGGGGAAGGATAGGAGGCACATTTGAGGATGGAATGACCAAAACTGCTTGTATTTTGTTAGATTTTAAGAAATCTGATTACCAGTATCTCTTAATCCTCTGTTGTTCAAAGGGTACTGAAGTACTGTGATGGCAGTAGCACAAGTTCACTAGTGGGTCCTTGCTATATCATCAACCCCCTAAGAAGCATTGGGAAGTTGCCCCAAGAAGGGCAAGCATCATGCTTACTAATGGTTTAGTTTTGTTGGATCTGTTCTGAATTTCTCTAAGCTATGCATTGTGACAGGCAGTCTGCTTAGTTGCTTTGTTTTTTGGTTACTGGAACCTAGCTTCTTTACTTTTATACTTTATAAGGTAGATTTGGGTGGTATCTAAAATTGTGTATTCAAGAAAAGGCTTGATGCAGAGACATCATCGTGCAGTTTCAAGATGGGTCTATTTGATGTCTGATGAAAAATAATGTGGTTCCTCAGGAAGAGGATGAAATTCACTTAGCAGAGGTTGTAGGCACAGTAAAATTATTTATAGGAGGACAAGAAGTGAGTCTTTGCAATTATTTTCTAAAGTTACTAGAAAAAATAACATGCATTCTGTTCTGATTGGGCTACTTTTTATGGGTGTGTAGGTAAATGGTGGTAATACTTATTCTAATGCCAATTCTAACAATATAGGACAAAGTCTACAGTTTTTCATTTTGACTAGAATTTCAGTAGACAGCATATCCTTCTATTATGAATGTTGTATCTGGTGACGTTCACTTCTTTGAATGGAAACTAGTATTTTTGAGAGCAGTACCACAGTTTTATCTGGCTTGTCCAGTTTGATCAAATGTATTTACAAGCATTGCACCATGATCAGGATCATCTAGCTAAAATTCAAGTTCAAATGTCACTAGTTCTAGCTGAAAAGTTTCTGAATTGTCTGTCCCAAAAAAGAAATTCTGTTTCCTTCTTTCCTGCTGTTTCCTGACATACAGAAGAGGGGTGGAAGTCTTGAGAGGAAGTTCCTTGCTTTTCTGCACTTGGAGGCCATACTTTTTTTCTTTTTCAATTTGTCTGCTAAATGTATTCCCACCTTTGAAAACATGCATGAGTTCATAGCTTGAATGTTTGTAGCTTTATACTGCAGTATCCATATATTCTGCCTGCTCACTAGAAATGAAGGAGATATTTCTGGTAAGGCTTCTTAATTCTTAACTTGTAGGATTATTTGTTCATGATAAGAAGGTTTGTCTTGTATCATTGTACATTTAGGCATCTCTAGTTCATAACAGTAAATGTTGTAGAAATTGATAAGCATTTTAACTTCCTTTGGAGGCACCAAATCCAGTCTTTGAAGCATCTAATCCGGTTTCATACCAGATGACATTGAACTTCTCAGGAAAATTTTCGTGCTATCATCAGAGAAGTTAAATATCTTTCTAATGAAAAGCTACTAGCTATAAATTGTTAGACTACTACTCTGAGACAAAAGTGAGAACATTCTTTTAAAAGTGAGTTCATTCAAACTGTGAAAGGAACAAAATGTTGCTCTTACCAGCAGATCACTGTTAAGAAAGGTTTTCCACATGTGTTCCTGTCATAACCAGCTGCTTTTCTTCTGTCCTGGAGACAAAATATCCCTTGTACTTGGAGGTACTCATACTATTAATAACTGTACCACATTCCTCTTCCAGCTTACCCTCCAGATTTTACTTAGAAATGAGGCAAAGTAGATACATGGTTTTCTTGTGAAGCTTGCCGTCACTTAGTGCTTCTGAGCTTCCTACCTACTTTGTCTGTGAGACCTGTTGCTTTGCCTGTTTAGAACCTTTTGTCTTTTCCATTGTATTTGGTAAAATAATTTTTCTAATAACATACTTAATTTTTAAAGAAATAACCTGACCTGTTTTAGTGTTTGGGGGACAGGGCAAAAAGCAGTATGCAGTTTGTCTGTCTGTATTATTTTTAAGAGTTTGTTGTAAGGTTTGAAAGGTTAAATTTACAATTTCTTCATTTGTTGAATGTGAGCATTCAAAACTCCTAATACAACCAGCATAGAACTGTACATCCAAGGCCAAAAAAAAGCATATTCAATTCTAGCTCCTGAGATTTTTCTCTTGAATAGGTGATGCTAGAATATTTAGTGCCTCACTGCTTTAGTAATCTTTTAACACACAACATTGTTTGCAGATGCCCTAACTTTACGGAAGTGGAGCTGAAGTTACCAGAAGCCCCTAGACATTCACCTAATGCTATGCAGCTCTCTGCAGGAACAGTTGGAAAACAGTTTTTCTTTGTCCTTGTCTAATGCTTAAAAACCAACAGCTCCTTTTCAGCTAGAGAACGGAACAATGGAAAGATCACTTTTTGTCATGTTTGTGAGTGTGTACCAATTCACATTTTGGTTTCAGCAGAGTTCTTGGTGTCCAGGATTTCTCTCATCTCAGTCAGAGCCACAACTTGCCAGACTATACTCTCCATGATGAAAAATTTTACCATTTTGCTTACTTTGCAACAGGAGCTCTTTAAATCATAGCTAATTATTGCATAGATTGCTACTGTGGTTCAACACCTTTTGCTTTTCTTCAGCAGCAAGAAACCTGTTATTTTTATTTAAACCAATATTTCTTCCATCTACATGTAAAAATAACCACTTTGAGAGGGTTTCCCATTAGAGAAGTCAGTTATTGTTACCAATTTCTTTCAGTGTGAAAACGTTCAGATTTAATTCATTGAAGATGATTGTTCAAGGCAGTCTGTATTCCTAAAAATACAATGTTGGGTTATGCTGACAAACAGTTTTCATTTAGTGGGGATGCTTTGCTTGGAAATATCTATTCTTCATATGTTTTGCTTAAAATTTATCTCTTGGGTCTTCATCTAAATATCTGAGGTTAGGATAACTGACTGTGCCGAAAGAATTTTAATAGTAACTTGACAGTTTAATTTTTGGGACAATAACCCAGTTAATAATAATCAGCTTGGACTTCTTGCACTTGTAAGAAACAAGGAGACACCTTATTCAAATAATAAGCAGGGAACTGGAAAAACAGCAGTTTCGTTTTTGTGCTCTGTCCCCACCCCATGTCAAGTTGCCAGTTGATCATTTCCAGAGCTGTGATGATTACACGCAGAATCATTAACATTAATGAACAACATGTAGAAAGCTCAACTGCTGATATTATGAGGGTCTAGTTACAGTAAATCATGGTGATGGGCATTTCTGGTTTTCTTTTTTTTAACTGTTACGTGGGAGCCATCTGTGGAGGGTAACACATAGTCCCTTAAGTCCATACTAGAAACAATAAACTATGACAATAAAAGGACTATATAGATTACAGTTATTAATGAGCTATAGAGCTGTCTGTGTCACAACTATTAAATTCGTTACAGTTTAGTTGCATGTTTTGGGGTGTCCCATGAAAATGAATAGGTTATTTAAATAATTCACTCCATGTTATCATAGGATCATTTTTTAATTGGTGTATTTACTTTTTCATGTGTTACTAAATTGCTTCAGTATCTCAGATACAATTTGTTTGAACAATTATTGAAGATCTTGAGAATCTTCAGAATAATCCTTCAAGCTGTATACTTTTGTATAGTTTTTTCCGATCTTTATTTAGCATCTTTTGAATGAAAATTCACTGGGGGGGTGTGGGGGGTGTGTGTGGATATTTGGCCCACACTTTTTCTCCTGGAATGTGTTCACACACTATTGACTTCACTCATCGGAGCAGCTGACAAAATCACAACCTGAAGTTTTTAATCTTTGCCTGTTCTTAAGTGGACTGATTCCTTTTCTTTGCGGATAATCTCAGGGTTGGCGCTTTTCTCTCTTCCTGTTTGGTCTTGCCATTTGAAGAATGCAGGACAGAATCTCTGGGGGTTTTCCAAAGTGATCTTCAAAACTGACATCAGTAACAATCAGTAACAATTTTAAACATGCATCATCTGGTGAAACCTGTGTCACAGAATGCTGTTAGACTGGTAGACAATGCTAGAGGTGTATATAGAGAAGATGGCATTAAAAAATAAAATGCATCAAAATCAGCGTACACACTGCCAGTGCCACTTTCAGTGCTCAAGAATCCATTCTGAATTATAGAGAAAGAAATCTAAAATAACCCAAGCATATGGGGATAAATCCTGTGTAATATTGACTGTTTGTGGAAGGAGCAGATGGCAGCATAATGAGTTACTGTAGTTGTGTCTGGTACCTAAAGTGCCATTGATTTCAACCCAGGGTAGTAGATGAAGTTGACTTACAAGTTGCTGAGGTCTGCCTTTGTTCACAACTGATCTTACTGTTTTGGTGTCACCCACAGAAAAAATGTTCTCCTTTGTTTCATTATCTGCATGACTTTTCTTTAGTATTCAGTACAGAGACATTCTACTGAAGTCTGAGAGAGCTGCTTAGAGACATGAGATGAGGACTTGCATTGATAAAGGTGATTATATACTCTGCTACAGGTACATAGGTGCTACTGTAACTCATTATTTGGTTAGTTTACCTAACCAAAACAGGAGAAGAAAGATCTTATTTTAACAGAGGGGTCACCTGTGTACATCCTGGTTCCAGAGAAAGTAAAGCAGATTAAGTAAACTGCATTGGAAGTCTGTATGCTTTTCCAACTGAAGCGTTAATCTTGCATAGTCTGAGAAGCTTCAGAAGTTGTTTGTTTATATTATTGGTACCGTAGAGATGGGGGCTTCAGTCAATCTCTAACAATTCTGATCTTTTAATAGCAAAATGTTTCAGGGAGCATGATGCTGGAGCATTTTCAATCTGAGCCTTGCTTTCTTTTTGTCTTAATTGAAAAAAAAAAACCAAACAAGATCAAGAAGAAGGAATATTGACTCCATGTCTTTAGAATTTAGTGAAATGCCAGATTTGCTTTACACACAGTAGTGTCCTCTGCAGCAGATATCTTCCTTGCTTTACACTATTTAACTGCTTGAGCTCAAACAATAATTTATTAAAAACTGAGAAACTAGGAGCTGAAGGTGAAAACCTAGCTTTTCAAACTTTTTACTCACTTGCGAAAGCCTAGAATTGAGGGAATGAGTTCTGAAGTCTTGAGAAACAGGAATATGGTAATCCAAAGCAGCATGTTTAGTTCCCTCTCTGTGATACTTCTTTTTTTGTTTTCACATGCATGCTTTTACATCTAAAACATATTTAGATAAGCTTTCTTGCTTCTGTGTCTAGCTTATTTATAGTGTTGTTTATTTACTAATAAACCAGTTTTTAAATGCTGTACTTGTGCTTGCTGAATGATAATCAAGATTTAGTTAAAAAAAGCTTTCACAAATATTAGTAAATTATTTTGCAGAAAAGAAAGCAATGTTACCCTTTTCTTAACAAATCATAATTTAAATAAATATGTATAAGCCAAGTTGCTTACACAGATTGCACTTTTATAGTGCATGCTTCTGGATAGCTGACAAGTGCCAAATGTTTGTGTAAAGTGTATCAATCAGTGAGAAAAATTTTATTTCTAAAGTAAATAAAAATCAAGGTTGCAAATACAGAGCTAGCTTAAAATCATTTATGTAAAGGGAAATATCTTACTTCCAAATTGAAGCATGTTACCTCTACTAACTACAGTCTTCATTGGGAGAACGGGACTTGTTCTGTCAACTTCTTCCATTATATTATATATAATATATATATTATATTTATGTAACATATATATTCTTTTATATATATTATTCATGTTATACATAGCACCCTGCATCTGAACATCACATCTGTTTTCACAAGCAGGCAGAAGACTCAAAATGTGCCTCATCAAATGAGTAGTAACCTTTTGGTCATCCTTGGTAATACACAAGCATTGTTGAACATGTCAGAAGATTGCATGAAATGGTAAAAAGGCAGCCTACAGAGTCCTCTATGATACCTCTAGTAGCCTGAGGCCTCTAGTAATGGCCTCTCTCTCTTTGTCATGAAAAAGGACTGCAGCTGATAAATGGTTGATTTGTGGTTCTAGTCTAGGAGCTACCTTATACAGATTCTTTCCCTGCAAGCAGAATTTACTCTTAGTAAGGTGGCTTCATATATTCTTCATGGTTGGGCCCCATTTGGTTTACTTGGTTTCCAACTGAGAAAAATTTGGGTCCTGAGAAATAGGGTATGAATTCTTCATGAGGAACACTTCTCCATGAGTGAGGGTAGGGATTCTGTATGCAGATTTCAGCTGTAGGATCTTAACTGATTCTTTCAATGGTAGTAACATTTTTTTTTTGTATACGGTGTTTCCTGGATATTTACATAAAAGGTATGGATATGAAACATATAAGGTGTTTCCTGGATATTTGCAGTTTCTGTTTGTTACAAAGAACGTCATAATTCTAGAAATTTTTATGGAAGTACATGAAATTGCCTAAAAGGTAAAAGAGTTCTGTTCAGTGAGTGGTGAAAGATCCTATGTGTGTGCTTTTTGATGTTTCAAGTAAAAAGATGACTTATAGTTGACTTCCATGAGTGCTTTTCACTCAGTGAGTAGATTCATCAGTTCTCTAGAATGAGACAAAAGTCTGGAGCTGTGCTAGCTTGTTCTGTAACACTTAAAATGCCGGGGGAACCATTTGGCCATGGTACTTTATCTCTAGAGCAGAATGACAGCTTTGCTTTACAGAGGTGGTTTTCAATTTTAATCTTTTTTTACCAAGTCTTTTCTGTTAACTACTTCTTGCCCCAGATTGCCAAGGGTCAGGTAATTCAGAAATTCAGAAATAAGTGAATGACTTTGCAAGTGCTTGATTATTCTTTTTTCCTTAAAAATGTAAATATAGGGAGGTTTAATTTTTTTGTTAGATTGTCTTGTAGACCAAGAACAGGATATGTTTTAAGAGTTTATATATATACACTGCTTAATTCAAGCTACAATTTATTTGAAGTGTGCAAATATTCTTTATTGGAGGCTCTTAAAATACAGTTGATTTTGGCATCATGCTGGTGCGTCACCAAAGTAAAGTTCAATGCATTTGGGCAGATACAATTTTGTAGTTTTGCTTCTATGTGCTGCTGAGTAAGTCCAGAGTAATGTCTGTTGTTGGTCAGCTGTCCAGTAAAGCTCATTTGTCTGATTTTATGTGAAAAACCTTAAATCTTAACATTTCTGCTGTAGATCATAGTTTTGAGAATTTTTGTACAATCCACATCCTAAGGTACATCAGTGTAGGCTCCAGACTACAGATTAGCCTGCAAATTACTCAGTTATACGGTGATACTGCTTTCAGAGGAAGAACATGAATATTCTAGAGCCTCTGCAGATCCATGAGGCAGATTACAGATTAAATTATAATTTTAAAATATATTTCATTCACCGGATTTAGAATGTGAAGTCTTACATTGTACGAGACTTGCTTTTATCAGAAAATTTTTTTCCTGTTCCTATAAGTACCAGTATCAAGTATCCTTTGACCAGAAACCTAAGATTACAGGTGTTTGTATTCATATGCCAGTATGTGCAGCCAGGCGTATCATCTCCTGGGCCATGCCGCATCGTTGTCTTGGCTGCGTGGTTGTCACGGCTTAAAACTCAGTCAGGAAATGATAAAAGTTTAGTAATACAGACAGTAATATTTCAGTGCTTGAGCTTCTAGTCAACCCTGGGTTTTTTAGCAGGAAAGAACTGACCAAAGGGACCACCTTGATGACATTTGCTACTATGGAAGTTAATCTGCTGTTTAGCAATTTAATAAATTTTCAGCATGAAAGACTCTGGAACAATATTTATATAAAATATTGCTATTTTTATTTTAAAACTTCCATTTATTGTTTGCTGTTGTGTTTCTACTAAACTGTGTTCATATATATGTGCAGACATACATGCAGTGCATAGACGTGTGCATACACGTGTGTGTACACAGACACATATAGCATCTTCGAAGCTAATTTCTGTATAGTTATTGGTTGCTGTTACAATATTCTTAGAAAAAAGGTACCTCAAAGCAGATAGTGTCTGGTCTTGCTCAAGACTCAGTCACAAGCTTCAAGTGCTTGTCTCTTGGATAACTGTATTAAATATTAGTAATATCAAAAATTAGTCATAAACACCTCAATGCTGAAAATTTTAGAGTAAAGAACACTTCACAATGACGTATACTGAGAGGATGTGAGGCAAGTGATTCCCCCACCCCAAAAAAGAGTACTTCTTATTTAAGACCTGTGTTCTCACTGCTAGGTCTTATATCGCTGCTCAAATCATAGAATTGTTAGGGTTGGAAAGGACCTTAAGAACATCTAATTCCAACCTCCCTGCTATGGACAGGGGTGCCTCACAATAGACATGTGACCCAAGGCTCTGCCTAACCTGGCCTTGAACACTTCCAGGAATGGAGCATTCACCACTTCTTTGCTTGAGTACTGGGTGCAAGGCAGAGCTTGAACCCCCAACTAAAAGCAGGGGTACATGCTGTATTCACTTGCTAGCAGTAGCTAGTTTGGCGTATACACATCAGCTACCATGCAGTTTGCTGCTTTGCCTTGTGTCAGCTGTTGACCACAGGGGGAGGTAATAAGATTTGAAGGGTTAGTTTTCTGCCAGATTGGAAAAGAGGTGAGTATTTTTGCTGGATAAGCAAGTTGAATTTGGTTTACCATATGCTCAGATGAGCAGTAGAGCACACATAAGACTAGGAATAGGGGAGAGGATTGCATACATATCATTAAAATGAGAGACTGATGTTAAGCAGAGATGACACTCAGCTTTTTTGTTTGAAAAACATGCCTCTAAGGAAGAACAAGGTTTATTTCACATCTTTGCTTACACTGCCAGCTTTAAGTAGAGGTGATCCACCACCATTAGTGGTTCAACAGCTTCATCCTTCCATCCCTCCAGACCTCTATAGGTTGAGTAATGCCCAGTCTGCTGGCACTTGCTGATCACCTTGTTTCTGTGCCATGTGCCTTGGCGCATCATCTTAGGAATCCTCATAGCAGAACAATTCCAGCTTGGGACTTCCCAGTCCTAGAGAATTCATTTAGCTGCTTTGTTGTGGCCTTTATATTTCTTTCTTTATATGTGATTATATTTCTTTACATACAAGAATATATTTTGCTTATTAAATTTCCTTCCCTTTCTATTTTGCCATATTTATGCCTCCTAAATCTTGTTAATAGTCAGATACTTTTTCTCCAGGGTTTCTTAATGAAAATGGTTAATAACAGTATTGCAAGAATTCACCTTGGAGATATTCTCTCAACCCATTCATTCAGTCCAGTGTTCCTTGTCAGCAGGTATTGTCATCTGTTCTTCACCCAGTTCCTCACCCAGTTCTCTGTTCTGGCATTCTGCTGGCATTGCAGTCCACAGTTGGTTTTCATAATTAGATCCTCTGCAGTGGTTTCACTAATTGCTAAACAGGACTTAAACCAGCAAAAGTTCTTGTCATTTCAGTTTCTTAATGTACAAGAATATCGAGTCTTATGCTGTGTGTTGCCTTCGAGTAGGTGTAGCGACCTGGTTCAGGAACGGCAGGGCAACCAACCCCAGGCCGCTCGGGCCATCAGCTCACTGACACCAATGTGGTGGATGGCAAATGGCGTTTTATTGCTTAATGGCACAGCGTTATATAGCTTTGGTTTACAACGTCACTTCCGTCTGCTTACCTCATAAATTAAGTGTTATTGGCTGTTAGGAGAGGGGCCCTATCTTTCCGTACAGCGCGATATCTTCCGACCGTCAGACCCTGGCTACCCACATTTCCCCCCTCCCTATGCATAATTATATTACCTAAACAATAAGCTTAAAGAATATATATTGTATTAGAAAAGGAATCTTATTTGGACTGTACACCTTAAAATAATTCTATGCTATAAAGCACAATCCCGAGTATAAACATAAGGCACATTAGGTAGTAGGTAATGAAGAGGTATACTGGAAGAATGAGGTAGGATTAGGGGTAGTTAAAAAAAAAGGGGGGGTTTGAGAACAAGTATAACTGAAATTAAGATCTCTGTGAGGTGGTATACTCCAGCTTGAACTTGTGTGTTCTGGGAAGACCGTCGATAAACTATCTCCAAGAGGCATCACTGCTGTGTGAGGTGACAGACTCAACCCTAGCAGGCGTCCCCGCGCAGGCAACGTTGACCTGACTGTGATGAGTTTTTGTTCCCTTCACTCACCATGAGGTTCGGGCATTCCAACTTTTAAAAGTGCATGCCTGTTACCACGTAGGGGGCCAGTCTACGTGGTAAGAGGGGGTGACAATGTCCAAAAAGGTCTCCCAGGGGTTTGGATTTGTCCAGATAGTTAAATTCAAGTAAAATAACTTGAGGTAACATTAACCAAACACGATATCAAAGCAATTGCCGGTGTTCTACTAACATAATGTTAACCATTTCTAGCCGGCTCTTAATAAATGACACAAGCTTATTTAATATACAGGGTCCGAGGACCAGTGCCAGTACAATCATTACAATCGGTCCCATCAAGGTAGATACCAAGGAAGTCAGCCATGGTGATTGGGTAAACCAGGATGTAAACTAGTAAACCCAAAAGCATGATCGCACAAAAGTACCGTGGCTCCCCCCTGCAAGGGGCATTTTGACGTTGCAGGTGTTCTGTCGATGCGGGGTATTCAGTTGCTGTAGGGCTCTTAGGTGTGGATAGGGAGTTTGTTGGCTCATCGTCCCCTTCTGGTAGTTGGAAGTACTTGTCACGAGGGTGTCCAATGAATCGGTCCTGTAAACAAAAACTCAAACATTCTGCCACAACTGGGCCCTTCGCTTCCACAGGCAGGCTCGAAGAGTCAACTGCGGCCTGGAGACGATCCACAAACTGCGTAAAGCTTTCACTTTCGTTTTGCTTTATTGTGGCCCATGGCAATGGCTTAGCAATAACTCTAGAAGCTGTGCGAATGGCTTCTCTAGCTGCACGAGTGGTTGTCATTACCTCGTGAGCCCGCAGGCCCTGGGCCTGCGCCTGGGGGGTAATCATTGTTGGGTCTGTACCCATCAGCCGCTGCAGACTGGAGCCATGTAGTGGATGATCTGCACCGACTGCTTGGGCTAACTGTCTTGCACAGTTGTCCTCCCATTCCTGTTTGAAAACGATCATCCCCACTCCATCACAAATCAATCTACAAGTTTGTTTTATATCGAATGGGAGCATATCGTCTGCCCCAAAGATACCATCTATAAGGGTAGAGACCATTGCAGAATTAAGGCCTTTATCTGCAATTGCTTTAACAATTGCTTGTATATCCTTAGGGTTTACTGGTGAGTGGACCCTCTGTCCCCCATCCATTACTCAGACCGGAAACGCCAATGCGGTCGATGGGGTCCAGTCGGCACACTCAATCATTATTTTCCTCCAGTCCGTGAGAGGGACCTCCTCCCCCCGTGATTCCTGCTTGCTTGTTAAAGCTGGCTTTTCCTCCCCGTTCCCGCCAAGGGTGTCCTTGCCCCGCCCCCCGCCTTTGTGTTCGGCGCCATCTTGGGGCGCATAGGGTGATAGCTCGACCCAGCCTTCTCCGGGCTCCGCATTCTCCGCAGCAATTCCAGCCTCCCCACCCCAAACGGACTCTGATGGTTTCCGTTTATCCGGAAACAGATCGGGGTTCAGAAGATGGGGAGGTGCGGCGCCCTCCCGAGATAGCACAGGCTCAGGAGAGCCGGGACTGTCGGGGGGGTGCAGAGTCCGCATGGCCGCCCCGACCCCCAGTCTTGGGGTGTCTCGCAGGCAGGATTTCGCCGCCTTCCAGGTTTCCGGCTCGCGTATGGCTTTCCGCAGGGCATGTATAACCTTCCCCAAAAGCCTCGCAACTGCGAGAGTAAAATCTTTGGGCTTACAATCAATACCCCATTGCCTATGCATTTTGGATATGACCTTCACAACGGATTCCATCCTCCTTGTGGGTCCGGGAGCGTCCTCCCCGCCGGGCTGGTTTTGCAGCTCCGGCCGCCGTTCACCTGTCCAGGCGATTCCCGGGTTTCGGCACCACTTGTTGCCTTTGAGTAGGCGTAGCGACCTGGTTCAGGAACGGCACAGCAACCAACACCAGGCCGCTCGGGCCATCAGCTCACTGACACCAATGTGGTGGATGGCAAATGGCGTTTTATTGCTTAATGGCACGGCGTTATATAGCTTTGGTTTACAACGTCACTTCCGTCTGCTTACCTCATAAATTAAGTGTTATTGGCTGTTAGGAGAGGGGCCCTATCTTTCTGTACAGCGCGATATCTTCCGACCGTCAGACCCTGGCTACCCACAGCTGTGCTTTTGGGGGGTTTTTATTTGTTTGGGATTTTTTTTACATTGACCCCTGCATGTGTATGGAAGAACCTCTTCTTTGATCATACAGTCCATGTTAACAAAAGTACTAGGGAAAATTTCATCATATCCAAATCCTGCCATACCTGTTTCGGTTTCATTTTGCTTCTTTAATGAACTCTGCGAGTCATAGTTGCTTAAAAAAACAATATTGATTGAGGGCATGGAGGATGGAGGGTTAAGAAGGAAACCACACTCACCCCTACATAATTGGGTGCAGGGCTGCAATTTAGATGTACTTTTATTTCACCTTTTTTGTTTTATGTGAAGTATTTTAGATGCACAGTTTATTTCAGCCTATTCGACACAGACCACCACTGCGTTTTAACTTGGTTTTGTGATGCATAAGGAGACCAGACTTCAGTATACATCAGCACTGGCATGAGGCGAGGGGCATGTGTGTGTTACGAGTTTGTAGTGTAACATTAATTCACACCTCATGAGCTCTTTTTGTGCAGGAGTGTCCGCCTTCAGAATATGATGGTGGGCAGGGGCTGTGTGAACCTGGTGTGATGTGACTGCCCTCGTTTTGCAAAAGAATATGTGAGGCGTGTAAAACATGGTCTTATGCTTCAGGTTATTGCCTTGAAATCATTGTAGTGTGGATGGCGTTTCTATACATAAACATCTTCAAAGCTGAGCTATGCCCTTTTTTTTGATATAGAAATTGCTGCACATAAGAGACACTATGGAAAATGTGTACAGTCTATACAATCTTCCAGCAGTAGATTGAGACCAGTGGCACTTCCCCGAAAAAATAAATTACCCGAAATTTGCAGCACATTCATATTCAATTTCATCACAGCAGATGCTCATTAGTATGTTGTTATTAAT
>NC_137736.1:43877235-43912235 GCF_963264785.1 Psittacula echo | reverse complement strand
TGTGGAGTATGCAATGGATAAAGTGATTACTGAAGATGATAAAGGTAAGTTTAAAATTTTAATTAATTAACTATAGCTTGATAGCAATGTCGTGCCAGAAACTAGACCTCCCTATTTGTAGTCTTCAAATCTGAACTACGAAGCTGTAATCTAAAATACAAACTAGAACAAAGTATGAATTTAGGCATCCCCTGTGAGAGAACTGTGTTATGTTGGTGTTAACCACTTTAAGAATATCTTGTATGTCTCTTTTTCTTTTGAAGCAACTGCGCTTTGGAAAAAGTGCTTTTCTTGTATGTTACACTGTTAGAAAAATCTCTTTGCTTGAAGTTTGAGGGACACATCAGCTTCAGTAAATAGATTAATTAAAACATGTATACAAAATTAAAACTTATGTTCAGCTACTAATATTGAGAGACAGTTTTTGTCAGGGACAAAATGATAGCACAAGAAAAGCAGTAGGGCTAATTGTCTACAAAGCTCTCTTAAATATACAGATTAAACTAATGTAGGAAGATTATTTTTTTTTCTTCTCTCGATTACCATAACATTTCTGAACTAAAATATTTCCAAGCTGTAATGGATCCACAGGTTCTGTGCAGCTAAGTGATTTTCAAGCTGACAGAAGAGTATTTCTGAAGGTGGGCTAATGTGTGGAATTCTGAATAAAGCCGTGTTTGGGTCCTACTTGTTGAAGTGCATTGTCCACAGAGAGCACTTCCACTGCACCCTCTGTGCAGTGCTGGTGGTGCCTGTAAAGAAAACGTGCTGCAGCTGGAGACTACTACTCTAATAGCTGTTCTGCTGTGGCTGTCTTCCCTACTCCTGCCTTGTGTCACAAGATAGGTTCCTGGGTGATGGAAAGAGACTAAACAAAACTCAGTCTTTCTAAATATTATCAAAATCAAAGTAGTGTAACTTTTTAGCTAAAAAATGCTCAAATGAATGAACAGTCTGTTTTGGGCCTGTTGTGCTTCCTTTTGAGGTTCTCATTTCCTTTCCTAATGCCTCTAAGATAGTGAACTCATTCTGATGCTTGCATTTCAGAATGTCTTTGTACATCCAAAGAAGGTCACACTGTATAACCAGTGTGATCTCCAGTCTGATACAATTAGACCTCCAGGTTAATACAATTTTGGAGATGT
This sequence comes from Psittacula echo, assembly GCF_963264785.1. NCBI lineage: Eukaryota > Metazoa > Chordata > Aves > Psittaciformes > Psittacidae > Psittacula > Psittacula echo. The sequence continues at coordinate 43,911,090 of NC_137736.1, read as the reverse complement.
GCTGAAGGAATATTGCTATATGGTGGATGCTACTGCAAGCTGAAACCAAATTACTTCATGTGTAGATCTCTTGCCTAATGTAAGAATGTAAGAGTAGAAGGGGCTTCATGGGTGATCACATCCAATCCCGTGCTACTGCAGACCACATCATCTTCAAGGACTGAAAGTTTATGACACTTAATTTTGAAACCTGTGTGTGGTTCTTCCCTTTTCCCTGCTGTTCAAGATCTGTTTCAGACCCTTGATCTGTGATGACTGAAAATTCACTAGCATTTTTCCATTCTGACTTGTTTGTGGCTGGTTAACGTCCATTCCTTAAATGTTTGTTTGTTTCCCTTCCTTCATGTTCTCTACTGTGCTTTTGGGAACAGTGGTAACATCTCTATTTTGTTTTAAACTAAGATAGAGACACTGTTGGCTTTCTTTAGGAAGAATGGGTCTTTGATGCATGATCCTTACTCTTAACACTTCTGTATGCTGTATTTTCTAGGTTGAATTAATCTTTCAGGATGAGAAACTACAAATTACATGGTATTTTAGATGGTATCTATCCAGCGTCTTTTACACTGGATCTGTGTATTTGCTGGAAGTACCTCTGCTGATGTTTTCTGGAGTCACCTATGCCCTATTCATAGCTGTTCATATTATGAACTTCTAGTTAAGTAATGAGAGAAATCATGAGATTGAGGGATTCGGGTTTTTTTTTTTCTCCCATCATTTCAGAATCATGAGTTCATATCTCAAATTCATGGCATTTTGGTTTACTTTGATTTTCCTGGTTTCAGTCATTTTGGCCTGCTTAATCTCATTTTATTATTCAAGGTTAATATCTGAAAAAAAGTAGTATGATGGCTTCTGCATTCACATAATTTCACATCTTCTGCCTTAATCGGAAAATATTTCTTGGACTCTCATCACTAACTGGAGAAAATTCAATAAAATTGGTTTCCAGAGTAATTGTCAAGGAATGGGAAGAACTCTGCTAGGACCTTCTGTTCTCTTGGACAGTTTACCTTTCAGCATGGTGTATTTTTCTTTTTTTCTTAGCTATTTCAGGAGAAACTTCTTTACTATGAGAGTGGCAGAGCACTGGAACAGGTTGCCCAGGGGGGTTGTGGAGTCTCCTGCGTTGGAAATATTCAAGGCCCGGCTGGACAAGTTCCTGTGTGATGTACTCTAGGTTACCCTGCTCTTGCAGGGGGGTTGGACTAGATGATCTTTTGAGGTCCCTTCCAACCCTTGGGATTCTGTGATTTGAAAGTTATTGTATAATCTTCAGCCAGCCAACGATTTCAGTCTTGGTGCCACAGCAGGTGTTAAGGTGTTACGGCAAGGCAAGTTAGATCTGTTAGTTTACCTTTTAAATTCAGTTCTCTTCAAAGAGGCTAACTAGGTGAGTCTGGTAAACCTATGTACAGTTCTGTCCCATTTTTTAGATATCTTCTGGGAGGAAGACATCTGTGTATTGCTCTAAAACACAAGCAGAACTTGAGAATAATTGCCTATTGCTATTTTGGTCACCTTTTTATTTTAGAATAGATGCCAGTGTTCTATTTTCTAGTAATGCATATTCCTGGTTTGATACACTTGATGGAAATCTCTGTAGGTTTGAAATAATTTTCATATGCTAATTTTGCTTTATTTCTGAAAAGGAAATCTAGTCAACTCCCCTTCATAACGTGAAGCGAGTGTTTATTTTCCCTTGAAAGCCATGAAAAAAATTATTTCCATGCCATCATTCACAAGCCATTCTGTCTTTGACCTGTGATCAGCATCCTTGCTTTTATAAAAAATGGTGGCAAATTTTAATGTAGGTTTTGTACATCTTTGGTATTTTCAGTCTTCTCTTTACTTTTTATGTGACTAGAACACTTATTCACTGTTGTTTTGATTTTGGTTTGGGGAGGATTTTTGCTTTGTTTTGGGATGTTGTTCTGAGCCGAAATTGCACAGACTTCTGTCAAATCTACCTTTTATTGTCATTTTTCCTGAATTTTTAAAGACTAGTTCTTCTTTCTTGTATATTCTGTTTGTTCTTAACAGCAGCTTTAGGTGTTATTCATCTTGGAGTGCTCTTCTGTAAAAAGGAAGAATTTTCAATGGCTAGAGGTTCAAGATATAAATGTGTTTTCCATCATAGTTTTAAAGAATTAATGTCTTCTGTCATTCAGAACCTTGAGATTTTGCTACTAATATTTTCTATACTTGCCTCTTCAAAATACAGAACCTTAATTATGGAACAGGTTTCGTTTGTTCAACTGTTTATATTGAAGGTCCATACTATTCATTGAAACAGAATCTAAAATCTAGAACAGGTTTTGTTTGTTAACTGTTTATATTGAAGGTCCATACTGTTCATTGAAATAATAATTGTGAAATCAGTGGGAGTTCCAAAAGACATCCAGGCTTCTCCCTTTTCCTGCAAGAGGATCAATATGATAGCCTACGTCTTAAAGGTAGGCTAAATTTAAAAATCCTCTGGTGGTGCAGGTTCTACAAACTTGGCAAGTTTTACAACAAATTTTTTCTGGTGCTTCGCTGTACCTGCTGTAGAGAGCTGCTCTTTATAGCTTAAGATGAATTTTGCTTTCTGAAGCTTATTCTGTGCACAGTGGGTGATAGACTATTCTCTTAGAGAGTTTTCCATATTTAAAACCCATATGCTATCTTCTAAGGCTCTTTCAACAACTAACCTGAATTATTTTCCACTTCTGTGCATGTTTGTGGGGGAGTTCTTTGGTGGGGTTTTTTTTTCCCCTTTGTTTTGTTTGTTTGTGTATAAACCTCCAGTAGGTCAGGTCTGCTACAGCGGAATACAGAAGAAGGATTAACATGTTTTGCAGACTGTTCTGGTTATTTATACCAGTATGGTGTTTACAGCATTTGCAACAACATTGTTCACTCATGTTTCATTTGTGATCTACTGTAATCATTACATATTGTTGTTGGTCACTCTTTTCCCTGTAAGAATCAATAATAAGCTGATTGGTCTGCATGATGTTTTCTTGTTTCAGTGACTGGAGAAATTAGCTGTCAATTGTACCATCCAGAAATACCTGGATTATATAGTTACAGGTCTTTAATGCTATTACTAATAGTAGCATTTATCCTTCAAATAGATGTTTCCATTCATCTGGAAGTTTAAGGTCTGTTATGATGATATGGTTTAATATGTTAACATTGTCATACAGTGCAAGGTTCTTAGTCGTCATACTACACAAAGTGAAATTCTGAAATTCCATTGCTGCCTTTCTATATTAGAAACTTTCGCATAGTTCGTATTGGGTCAAAAAACAGTTTAAGTTTCAATATCCCTGTGCCAAACCCCCTAATTTACAGATACCAATAACACCATAAGAGCTGTTTGGTTTGAATTATTTTGTAAACCGGGAAAGGAAAAAAGGCTCCATTGTGACTAGCAACTTACTCAAAACATTTTCAGCACTTTCTTACACTTGTTTTTTCAGAGCTAGGTTTTGAGTTTATTTAGACATTACTGCTTAGGTGAACAGTAAGAAGTAGCAGGAGTAGAAAGTTACGTATTTAAAAATGAAGAGAGATGGGGCCCATGTAAAGTCAGTACAACTGCTCTGCCTCACATAGATGTCTTTCAAGACAGATGCCAGTAGTAGATGCCAGTTCAGTTCCTCCTTCTGGCATCAAACAGAAGATAAGGATGCTGTAGTCTTTTTATTCACAGTGACTGCAGCATTATTCTAAAAGCATTAATAATATCACTGAGGTTGTTTATGGTGCTGCATTTTCTTTTAGGGAAATCGGATCCTGGTCGTAGGATGTCCTTCTGTTCTGTAATGTAGAATAGGGCTGAAAGCCACCATCTTTCCACTGTCCTGTTTCGAAGAGGGGGAAGGTCACAAATGTTTGCAGGGATTTACATATATCAGAAACAGAAAATGCAAAGATGCTGTGATATATTCTTTCCCAAAATATTTTCAACTATTGAGCCCATGGTTCTTTGATTCCAAAAAGTCTAGGCATATCCATTTTATGGATAAGCAGAAGACAGAGAGGATAAGAGGAAGATAACTTTGGGAAAAGAGCTTAAATGTTACCGTTTGTTAGGGAGACCTAAATCTTTGAAGTATATGCTGATTTGTGGAAATATAATTGTTTTGAACATGTACTTAGGGACCGCAGTTTTATGAAACAGAACATATTCAGAGGGTATTTTCACACTTTTACCACAGCTTTGTGTGTGAATCATTCCACTGTTCCATGCAAGCACCAGAAGTGCCTAGTTTGCTCTATGGATTATTAAAGTGCAAAATTATGTTGGGAAAAACGAAACTTTTCTAGGCTGTTAGATTTAGACATAAAAAAATAAAATTCAGCTCTGAATATTTGTGTGAATCCCATCATTTCAGTGCTGGGTTTTTTTCCCCAGTAAGGTCATAACTTGGTGTGCTAAGTAGCAGATTGGAGTGATTTTTTGTTGGTTTGGGGTTTTTTCAATGGAATTTTTTTTGTAACTCTGAAAGAAGTTGTAATCGGGATGTTGGCAGGGCTGCTTGTCAGTGTGGTTTAATGTATGTGCTCCTGATGATAGTGAGACTGAAGGAGACACACAGACTGCAATTAGGGTTGAAAGGATGGGCCTGAGCAAGGAGACATCCCTAGGCCGAGATCAGTGTGGAGGGTCAGTCAGATAACGGAAGGAGTACAGGTGTGAGATGGAGCTGGAAGGATTGTATTGAATGTGAAACTAATGTAATGAAGTGGAGACTTCTGGCATCAGAACAATTAGCCACTTTTTTATCAATACACAGGCTACAACTTGTTGCAGTAAATAAAGGGATCTAGTTATCTACATGCACTTTCCAGAGGAAGATAAGGAGAAATCATATGAATAACCTATGTGCATATGTGTATGTGCATTTATTTTTAAGATGGCAACTTATGAACAGATGAAACTCGGCATATCTCTTTCCAGAGAGTACAGTTCAATAAACAAAGTGTTTCTGTTTGCATCATATCTCCAGACATTATCACTGAGCTGACTTCAGTTCTCTATAGCGATCTTTACATCCAAGCAAACAAATGCTCTTCTGCACATTTGCTGTCAAGTACTTTGTCTTCCAATCATGTTGTTTTGAAGAGATTGTAAAACAATAATTTCCAAGAATTTAATCTTAGAGCATATCTTCAAAAGCACTTGTTCATTTTTCCTTAATGTGTTGTTTTGAAGAGGAAGATTTCTGAACATTTTTACTTTTTTTTTTTTTTTAATTTGAGTCACCGTTTCTTGGGTATTTTTAAATCTCACTAACTTTTTTGAAAGCAAAAACTATTGAAAAGTGTTTACTTTAGGTTTGTTGGCCCTTTTGAAGTAATGTATAGACAGCTGATCTTTAAATCTTAAATTATCCTCCCATAATGATCGCAACTTCTTTTATTGCCAGTTGGATATTTTTAACATTAGAAGTGTAATTTGTTCTCCATTTTATTTCTGCTCATGTGGTCTTTTAGTTAAACCTACAAAAACTAAATAAACCCCATTGCACTGTACATTTCTATAACCCTTTCTCTGAGCAGACTCACGGATTGTGACACCTCTCAAAGTTACGTATCGTTATTTCTTCGTCTTGTGAATGAAATAAATGGAAATAATGAGTTAAAACTGTTATGTCCACAATGTGGAAAATCTGTGGCATGACAGCAGTGCATTTACTGTGGATTGTACAGCTAATAAAATTATTTTTATTAATGAAGATTTTTCCATTGCATATTGTAATGTTGCAGGTGGGATGAATCATAGAATGGTTTGGGTTGGAAGGGACCTTAAAATTTATAAAATTCCAAGCCCCTTGCCATGGGCAAGGACACCTTCCACTAGTTTGCCCAAAGCCCCATCCAGCCTGGCCTTGAACACTGCCAGGGATGGGACAGCCACAGGTTCTCTGAACAGCCTGCTTGATCCAGTGTCTTACAACCCTCATAGTGAAGAATTGTTTCCTAATACCTAATCTAAATCTACCCTCTTTCAGCATAAACCCCTTGTCCTGTCACTACATGCCCTTGTATAAAGTCCCTTTCCAGCTTTCTTGTAGGTAACTTGAATTCTCCCAAAGTGCAACAGAATTTTTGTAGTGCAGTGCTGAACTACTAATATTGTTTCTACAGTCAGAGCAGAGGCAGACAGACAAGTAACTAAAAGGCATCCTAATGTATGAATGTGCAACCTAAGGCTTTACCATGGTAATTACCTGTTTATCTTATCCTGTGGTAATCTGTGGTTCTGTCATATCCCTCTTTTATTTATCCTCCTAAAACCCTTGTAAAGTCTGAGTATGTTGTTACTCTCACACCTGTTTTTCAGTGAAGGATATCTTCTCCTTTGTGTTTCAGGACTTTTTTGCTACTTAAATATATAGATACATGCCAATTTATTGCAACCCATTCAATGGTGTAGTCTGTCTAATGTCTTCTACCTTCTTTATCAGTTCTTTTGAGAGTTCCTCTAATAAAAGATACCTTTAAAGGTATTTTTTCTTCACTGTTTCTTTTTTATCTGCAACTCTGACATTTTTCTTACAGACACATTGTATTTCTGGTTTCATATCAATTAATAAAGTTTGGGTTTGTTTTTTGATGGGGGCAGTTTTGTTGTTAAGTGGAAGTCAGAAGTGACAAGGCTTCTTTTAATGACCACTGCTTCTCACAGCAGTAAGCTCTTCTTTTTAGTGGAAAGTGCAAGACTAGCATGTTTTCCCTTTTAGAAGACCCTTAAGTTTGATGGATCTGGCAGTGGACTCAAAAAAAAAACCACAACAAAATCCTGTCTTTTAGGTACCACAGTTCTGACATCGATGCTAATTTTTTTTATTATTATTTTAGTAGAAATTGGAAACAGAGAGAGAAACAGTTTAACTCTGTATAATCCATTCAATATACGTGTGCCCAGACATCAGAAGGATAATGTAAAGCTAAGGCTTTAAAGAGATTTTTTTAAAGGATACAATTATCTGTATGATTTTTAAATCACATAAGAAATATATTTTAGAACTTGCCAGTGATGGCTCATAATCACTTTGATATTTTGAGGAAAATGGTAGCTTTAAACAGATGATACAGAATTTATTTTTAAAAATGTATTGTGCTTATACAGTTGATGGCTTTTATTTCCATAATGTTTTTTACTACATAATTATACATCTTAATTACGTAATTACCGTCATAATTATTATGTAATTACATGTAGTTCCACTAATTACAAAATCAGGAAGTGTAATTATCTACTAAAAACTTTCTGAAATCTTATTTGTTCGCTAGAGATTATTTAAAAGACCAGTGACCTACTGAAGATGGTGTACAGTGTTGTACATAATACCAGTTCTCTTTTTCCCTTTCTTCATGGCCAGTCCAGTTTGAGAAGATTATGAGAGGACTTTCAGGTCTTTAATTACGATTTTCCTTAAAATTAGGTTGGAAACCTTGACTGTATTACCTGCGCATTTGGAGCCTCTTAATTTTTGTCATTGATACCTTAACGTCTTTCAATTTAAGTATTCTGTAGTTGAACTTACATAAAGTTGCACTGTTTCAGTTAACACCTTTGTAGGTTTATTATTTGTATTTTGGTCAAGGGTATCTGGTTCAGGTATCTGCTGTCAGCTATAAATATGTTTGTAAAAGCATTGCTTGAAGCCATATATACATGGAATGAATCCTTGACTCCACAAAAGATAGGGGGACTGGAGCTGATTTCTCGTAGGCCAAATACTTATTTTATTGACTAAAACTGCTTTTTAAAATGTGTTTTCCTGTATCAATCTACAGTCATGTCTGTATGCTGATTCATTACTTATTGTCGCACTTACTTGGTTATAGATTTGTCTAAACTGTGCAGTTTGAAACCAAAAATGGTTTACTGCGTGTTAGAGAAAATTAATATTCAGGACAATTTATAGCTCTGTTGTCCTGATATTTTACTAAAGCTGCGCAGATAGAAACTGTTTGCTGTGTATTAAATAAGTCATGTGCTACCTTTGCTAGTATTGTGAAGTGTTAGATTTGGTGATTTTTTTCATTCTGTAAAATTATGATGTATCAAAATGACATCAGAAATACAAAGCTTTCTCTTGCACTCATTGTGACAACAAGCATGCGTTTGTTATGTGACAGTATTAAAGCAAACTACCAAGGAGAAGATACTTTGAGGAACAGAAAACTGATCATGTGAAAGGGATGATGTAAAAAAGTAAACAATCACAATTCGTGATACTAATAAAAAGGAAGAAAATTGTAATCTCTGTGTAATTTCAGAAGGGAAATGGTGAAATAGAAATATGAAGTAAATGGGTTACTGGAATATTGACATTTCTGTGGAGTGCTTCAAGACTTAATGCTGTGTTGCACATGTATTAGTGCCTTATTTTTCTATGTTTATTACATAAGGCAACTGTTCTACTGTATACTTGCCAAAAGCTATTTTAAGCTCCCAAATTTGGCCTGAGTCCATGGGTGATAGGAATCTCTTATATTCTTGATGTTAAATGTACTTACCTCAACCCATATCTGCTAGGCATAAGAGTCCTAAGAATTTGTCTCCAAAGTGGTTTGAAATATATTGACCTTTAAAAGAAACAGGATCATTATTTGTGAAGACAGGTTGTGAAAACTGGGGGAAAAAATACCAATATTTAAATAAATACTGCAAATTAAATTATTTTAATTATTATATTTACTGAAGTGTAATAACTGCACGGGAGACATTTCTTTTTAAGTACCTTTCTGTATCCTTTAACAATCAAAGGATTTATATCAAGTATATCAAGAAAATACAGTTATGCTCTTTTCCGTAAGAAATAGATGGAGATAAATTCTTCTCTTTATTAAGGACTAGAAGGTTGTGTAGAGAATAGCATAATAGAAAATACTTGGTTTATTCCATAGGGGACACCAAAATGGTCGATCATATATGTATAAAAACATAGCTCAAGACAGAGAAGTGTCTAAATGCAGCTTAAATTTGGTTTATTAAATAGAAAAAAACCCTTGCATTCATAAAGCAGTATTTTTGTCATCTCTCCATCCATTTCAAGGATCATCTCTTCATAAGAATCCAACCACCAAATCTCATCTTTCAGGCTAGTGCACTTCCACTGGCATTCTTTTGAGAACAAATGAGTCTTCTGTGACAGGCCAAAATGTGGCTCAGCCTTGGAAAAAAAAAACTTAGCAGGATGTTCTTATGTCTTGGCTTGTCCCTCTTCTGTTGAGGGGGCTTAGATGGATGAGAGAGGCGTTTGGTCAGGTTAGTGAGCTCTTTGTTTTTGTGTAACAGAAATGAGTTTAGAAAAAGCTGATTTGATCCTGCCAGGATTACAACTGTTAAATGCATATCAAAATGTTTTCCTATCTTATATTATTTAACTCAGAATATAATAATGTAATTATTTTGACATGAAAACGTTATGTACTGTGGTATTTCCACTTATCTTTAAATAGACATTTTTCACTCTGTGAGAGATGCATGCCGTAAGACAAAACAAAAACTGAATAAAAAGGAGTGAGTGACAGCCTAAGCTAGTTTATTTAGATGATAAAAACAAATAATATTTGACATTAATAGAATTTTATAGACTTGGAATTAACACATTTAGCTAGTTATGGTATTGTTTCATAGTTCTTGTGTAACAGTAGATGTTACATAAACAGCCAGCAGAACATAACAGAAGCACATTTATCAGATTAATATTTTTCTTAAAAATTGTGTCACATAGTCTTGGTGGAGGGCAAAGGAACATGAAAGGGAAATGTGGGGGGGTTTACTGTTCTTAAATCACAGTATCACAGTATCACAGTATGTTAGAGATTGGAAGGGACCTCAAAAGATCATCTAGTCCAATCCCCCTGCCGGAGCAGGAATACCTAGATAAGGTTACACAGGAATGTGTCCAGGCGGGTTTTGAATGTCTCCAGAGAAGGAGACTCCACAACCTCCCTGGGCAGCCTGTTCCAATGTTCTGTCACCCTCACTGAGAAGAAGTTTCTTCTCAAGTTTAAGTGGAACCTCTTGTGTTCCAGTTTATACCCATTACCCCTTTTCTTATCATTGTTTGCCATTGAGAAGAGCCTGGCTCCATCCTCATGACACTCCCCCTTTATATATTTATATACACTAATAAGGTCCCCCCGCAGTCTCCTCTTCTCCAAACTATAGAGACCCAGCTCCCTCAGCCTTTCCTCATAAGGGAGATGCTCCACTCCCTTACTCATCTTAGTTGCCCTGTGCTGGACTCTCTCCAGCAGGTCCCTGTCCTTCTTGAACTGAGGGGCCCAGAACTGGACACAATATTCCAGATACAGTCTCACCAGGGCAGAGTAGAGGGGAAGGAGGACCTCTCTCGACCTACTGACCACCCCCCTTCTAATACACCCCAGGATGCCATTGGCCTTCTTGGCCACAAGGGCACAGTGTTGGCTCATGGTCATCCTGCCGTCCGCTAGGACCCCCAGGTCCCTCTCCCCTACACTACTCTCTAACAGGTCGTTCCCCAACCTATATTGGAACCTGGGGTTGTTCCTGCCCAGATGCAGGACTCTACACTTTCCCTTGTTATATTTCATCAAGTTACTTGCTGCCCAATTCTCCAGCCTGTCCAGGTCTCGCTGGATGGCAGCACAGCCTTCTGGCGTGTCAGCCACTCCTCCCAGCTTAGTGTCATCAGCAAACTTGCTGACAGTACACTCAATTCCCTCATCTAAATCATTGATGAATATATTAAATAATACTGGTCCCAGTACTGACCCTTGAGGCACTCCACTAGATACAGGCCTCCAACTAGACTCCGCCCCATAGACTACAACTCTCTGGCTTCTGTCCTTCAGCCAGTTTGCAGTCCACCTCACTACCTGATCATCCAGACCACACTTCCTCAATTTAGCTATGAGGATGCTGTGGGAGACTGTGTCAAATGCTTTGCTGAAGTCAAGGTAGACCACATCCACCGCTCTGCCATCATCCATCCACAATGTTATTTCCTCATAAAAGGCTAAGAGGTTGGTCAAGCATGACTTCCCCTTGGTAAAGCCATGTTGACTGCCCCTCATAACCCTCTTATCCTTGACATGCCTTAAGATGGCATCAAGGATAAGGTGCTCCATCACTTTCCCAGGGATGGAGGTGAGGCTGACCGGTCTATAGTTACCCGGGTCCTCCTTCTTGCCCTTTTTGAAGACTGGAGTGACATTTGCTTTCCTCCAGTCCTCAGGCACCTCTCCCGTTTCCCAAGACTTGGTAAAGATGATGGAGAGTGGTCTAGCAATGACTTCCGCCAGTTCCCTCAGCACCCGCGGGTGCATCCCATCTGGCCCCATGGATTTATGGATGTCCAGATTGCTCAGCTGGTCTCTAACCCATTCCTCATGGACTAAGGCAAACCGCTCCATTGACCTGACTTCATCTGAGGTCTCAGGAGTACAGAGCTCTTCAGGACTGCCTCCGGCAGAGTAGACTGAGACAAAGAAGGCATTCAATAACTCTGCCATCTCTGTATCTTCTGTCACCAGGGCACCCATCCCATTCACCAGTGGGCCAACCTTGCCTCTGGTGTTAGTTTTATCAGCTATTTATTTGAAAAAGCTCTTTCTGTTGTCCTTGACCCCTCTGGCCAGATTTAATTCTAAGGAGGCCTTAGCCATCCTAGCTGCCTTCCTACATCCTCTAGCAGCAGCCTTCTATTCCTCCCGAGTGGCCAGCCCCTCCTTCCATGACCTATAAACTCTCCTCTTCCACTGGAGCATACCCAGCAGTTCCTTATTTAGCCACGCAGGTCTCCTGGCCCTCTTCCTTGACTTCCTACGTGTCGGGATGCTCTGCTCTTGAGCTTGGAATAAGCAATTCTTGAATGCCAACCAACTATCTTGGGCCCCTTTACCTTCAAGCAGCCTTGCCCATGGGACTTCCCCTAGCAATTGCTTGAAAAGGCCAAAGTTTGCCCTGCTAAAGTCCAGGGTTGCAATTCTACTTGCTATTGTACTGGTCCTACCACACAATATCCTGAATTCCACCATCTCGTGGTCGCTGCAACCAAGGCAGCCCTCAACCTTTACATGCATATTCACCTTAAACTAGACTCTTTTGATTTTATTTTTTTAAAGCTGAGCCTGTAGTTTAAAGCATTCTTAATGAAAAATAGTTAGTAGTGAGTAACCAAAACAAATAATAGTTAACATACTTAGTAAGAGCATTAGCTACAATGCTTTCAAACACTAATGGTAAACTACAGTAATCAAGACTTTGACGTGGGGAATTTATATTATTTCATACTTGAAATTTTGTATTGTACAGAAATCAGTGGATTTGAATTGGTTATCACGCGTGCAATTTCATGATAACACATAATTAAGTTGTTTCAAATATTACTTAAATTTAGGAAGTCCAAAGTGTAGCTTCTTGGTTGGAAACATGTCCATAATTTTGCAAAAGCAGCAGATGTTGGAACGTAAAATGCGTGCATTCAGTGGAGCACAACTGTTCCAACTCTTCCAAGTAGTTGCATGTAGAGAGAAAAAAAATTAATAGAGGTTCTTATCCAGAGGTTTAGTTTTGGAAAGTCTGAATGAAAGTTTAAAAGCAATATTTCTATTTTTTCCATTTCTGTTCTCCAAAGATTTATCAACTGCTTCACAGTTTAAGCCATATTTCAGATGCAACAGTAATGAAAAAAAAAAAGTCGACCTGGTTATGAGGACACGTAAAACCAGTATTTTGTCAGTGTTTTCCAGAAAATGGAAGCTGATACTATTCAGAAATTACAGTGTCTATGCCTTTTTGAACTTTTTTTCTGAAGTCTTAGCTTCGTTTTGATTTTATTGCATTGCTGTGGCAAATTTTGAACATGAGAAGTATTCAGTCAGGAGTTCTTATTTAGACAAAATATGCATTTTGTTTCAGTATTTAGTCTATTAGCATATAAGCATGCCTATGTTTTCTGCCAAGTACCAGAAAGGATCCTTTTTTGTCCTGTTACGGCGTTCAACACTAGTGATTTGTGATTAGATGTATTCTCTGTCCTCTTGGTGCTGACCCATAGGGTGTAGGTAACCAAATACACCTTTTCTCAAGCTGTCCCTCCAGCACCCTTTCATGACCTTACTGCCATGAAAGCCCTAGGCCTGCTCTTCGGTTAGCGTCCTTCACCAAAAAAATAGATGTGAAAGGAGAGTAACAGTACACTCAGACTTCACAAAGGTTTTAGGAGGATGAAGAAAAGAAGGGTAAGATGTAACTATGCATTGCCACAGGATAAGATAAACAGGTAATTGTCATGGTAAAGCCTTAAATTGCACATTCATACATTAGGATGCCTTTCAGTTACTTGTCATGTGTGCCTCTGCTCTGACTGTAGAAACAATATTAGTAGTTCAGCACTGCACTTCAAAAATTGTGTTGCACTTTGAGAGGATTTGAGTTGTTGAGGATTTTTTGTAACATGGCAATTACAGAGTAAACTTTTTCTTTCGTGGGCGGCAGGGAAAGGGTTATGGGCTTCAGTTATTTGTAACGTCTGCTTTTTAAGAACAGGTAAAGAACTTCCAGTTGTCACATCGAAATATATGGCACTAAGTTGGTACTGTAATCAAGAGCCCAATAATATATTAATACGAAAGTATCTTTTTATTAGGCTGTCAAAGGGGTTCACGTGGGGTGTCTTGTTGAAGAGGTTGTATTTTATAAAGGAAAGGAGAAACGCCTATTCTGAATTACACACGGAAAGAGCATTAGTGCAAAAGAAGAATAAAGACATAACCGGATGTATGATGTTAATTTGATAAAAAACAATCCTCAAGTTCACAGTATAGAAAATTTGGGGAAGAGTCATGAGAAATAGAAACGCTAAAGGATTTGGAGAGGTAGCAGTAAATGAAAGTCATTTGCAGTACAGCTTGTCAGTGAAATGGTTCATTCCAAAAAATAGCCTTTATTTTTAAGGGTTGTTTGAACCCAGTGAGGTTAAAATTAGGTCCTGCATTTCTAGTAGGAGCTCCCCAAAGTAACATTGTACTTGTTATCCTGTGAGAAGTTTTTCTTGATTAGGGAAGTGTTGAACAAGATCTGTATGTATGTATGTATATATTACTGAAAATCATTGCACATTGGTCAGCAGAGCATTACATTGGCACTAGACACCTCTGAAAGAATTCTAGAGTTAGGTTAGTTTGAAAACAGGATTCTGTATCATCCTGCTCTGGATGTGTAAAACAGGGGAGGAAAAAAGTCTCTAGAAAACAATGTGATAAAGAAGGTAGGTTTTTTTTCCTCTTTTAAACATAAAATACGATTTGTGAGGAAGTCTCTCTTTGCAGAAATCAGCAGTTTTACAGATGGAGTACATCCTTCTTGGGAAGTTTCTTCAGTAGCTGCACACTGATGTTTTTGAAATGTCTGGAGTAGACCAGTACTTCTGTTGAATAGTACATTTTTGAAGGCCATTATTATGATAAGCCATGTTTTTGGCATAATTTAGATTGGTATATATACTTTGGTTTTAAAAATGGCGTTCCTTTGCAGACTGTGAACTACAGACAGCACTGAGGAGAAAAATGCTGTTGATCTTACGCAGGAAGTTTTATGTTTAGGACTTCCCAAAGTGTGGGTGCTTTGTGTCACCAACTGGGCCTAGCTAAGTGAGGCCCAGGGAATGCTTGAAGGTCAAACAAACTTTTCATTGTAAAGCCAAGTTCTCTAGTGCAATATATCCCAATTATAAAGATAATATAAATCACCCCAGTGACAGGCCTTTTATAGAGTAAGAAGCCACCCTTATCTTTTCAGCTGATATACGTTGCCTTTAAAAAAGAGAGTGAGGAAATGAGCAGCAACAAGCTCAGGAATGAGTGGGGGTACATGTAAAGGTTTTCCTCCCTTTAGAGGAAATGCATCTGATGTTTTGCTTTGATAGGTGCAAAGTGGGAAAAGGAGTGAACAGAAGATCCTTTATCTTTCCATGGGTAGGATTTTCTCCTCACCCGCAGATGATCCACCACTGGATATGCCTCCCAAATTAGTGTGTATATAGTGATATCTGGGACAAAATTCGTCACTCGTGCTACACATGCAACAGTGAGAGATGGGTATTCCTAATGCATGAAATAGCTCAAAAAGCCAAAGAGTCACAGTTCAGTGAAGTGACCAAGAGACTATATATGTCTCCACTCTGTACTGGCAGTGATGGTATACTTCACTAAGTTTTTCTTGGTGCCAAGACTGTAAGAAGTGATGTTTTATATGAACACAAGAGAGGTGAGATACCAGTTCAGTCCTAGCAAGAGAATCACAGAATGACTGAGGCAAGGAGGCACCTCTGGAGATCATCTAGTCCAACTCTCTGCTCAGAGCAGGGTCACCTACAGCAGGTTGCTCAGAGTTTCAAGTATTTCTATGGATGGAGACTGTACTATTTCTCTGGGCAGCTTGTTCTGCCATTTGTCCACCCTCACAGTAAAAAAGGAAGGTACTATGTTTACATGGAATTCCTTGTATTCCAGTGTATGCTTATTGCCTCTTGGCCTGTCACTGGACACGATGGAGAGGAGCCTGAGAACCCAGCACTCCAGATGTGTCTCACCAGGGCTGAGCAAAGGAAAAGGATCACCTACCTCAACCTGCTGGTGATGCTTTATCTAATGCAGCCCAGGGTGTGTTGGCCTTCTTTACTGTAAGGTATTGTTTCTGGTTCACGTTCAGGTCATTATATAGGTACTTGAGTATATAGCTGCTGTGTGAACAGGGGCTCTGCTGTTCTTTTGCTGTCTACATAAAGCAAAGCAGGCATTCCACACCAAATATCACTAATGGAGAAAACTCCCAATGAAGGAATGCACTTCATCTCCGCTGGTTTTGAGGTCTCAGAGTTCAAGCATTTGTATGTGAATTTATCAGCCTGTGCTGCTTTGTATAGTTGGCAGAATTTAGTCAGTTCCAGGGCATGGCTCAGCTAATCTCATCTGTACTAGGCTGATATGGATCACATGTGAGAAATACTTCCTCTTCATTGTTTTTAAAGGAGATCCAGGGTGACTAGTTGAGATCTAGAAAGTAGTGTTACTGGAAAAGTTACTCCAGGAGACATAGTCCATGAATTTGCCATGTTACATGCCAGATGTGGAAAATGGTTACATGCAGCACTCCAGTCACTTTATGGTTTTTCATCAAAGAATAAAAAGCAAAATCAAAGTAGTTTCTTTATCCTTCTCCAGTTACAACCTCTGTTAACTAAAGCAAAGTGAAAAGAGCACATTGTTCTGAGATAAACCACTTCTGCATCCCACAATAACCTATTTCTAAAGTATACATAACTAATTGTAAATACTTGGGGAAAGGCATCTAGTCATGAATGTTAACCATGAGGAGGCATGCCATAACTCCCACCAGTCCTTCAGAAAAGTCTGTCGTGAGATCTGTAAAGCAGCATGTAAAAAATCACTTTCAGAACAGAGTTCTGGCTTCTGTCATGCGAGCAGGCTGTTGTTTTGTGGTTATTTGTACAGAAAGGATGTCATTCTTCTAAGTCCCTAATATTTTTCAAAGGGACAAATCTAGAGACTAAACTTCTTGTATGGGGTCATTTGGAAATTAATTTACAGTCTTCAAGGTGAATAGCTATTATTTTATTAATAGCTTTTTTTTACACACAAAAGATTTTAGCAGTTAAAAGCCAACTCCATCAACCTCTGCTTTTCCATATTCAGTAAATACAGGGATTTTGATAACTCCAGATGAAATTATCTCCAAGGAGGAGTTTAATATTCTACAGATCATAGAACATAATCTCGAATAACCCGTTATTTTACTTGTAGGCTGTTTTTAAGGACTGCAGAAGACAAAAGGCATGCACAGATTTGTAAGTGTATCAAGTTAATACACTAAGATCAAAGGCTATCTCTGCGTGAGGGACTTTGCACATTCTCTTTCAGATCAGCTGCAACATCAAGGACACTAAAATCTGCGAAGCATTTTGTTTGCTATGTGTTCAATCTCCTGTCATCTGCTAATGCATTCTTTGTGAGAAAGTACTTAATGTTGTGGTACCCAAGTAACCTGCATCCCTGTTTCACACCCGTTGTTCTGTGGAATACATATCTCCTATGGTCCCTGTTCGAAATTGCTGACTTTTCAAAAATTGGAAGTGATCAGCAGACATCTTCCCTAGGGAGGAAAGAAAACAAATATATTGACATCCAAGTAAAGGGACTGAGTACACTGTTGTGTCCTCGATGTAGTGTTGGCAGCTGAACCTGTGATCTCTCACTATTTCAGAATGGCCAGTCTTATGTTCATTGAAGGGCAGGATAGAAGATACAAATTCTTCTAGATCACATGCGTAGGGGGTCTTCGAAAAGAAAGAATTTACTGCCACCTATATCAGAATACCTGGAGGTGTGTGTTTTATCCACTTCTGTAGTGTCTTGTGATGAATAAGGAGGATTTGGGAGGAGCACATGGGGGGAAACAGGAAAAGAAGAGCAAAGTTGCTTGAAAAGAATTATAAAGTGTTTGGTTTTCATTTTCTTTTGAAATTGGCCAATATGTTAAAACAAAATAGTGCATTTCTTAATGTGGCTGTACACTAGGTTAGAGCAGCAGTGATCCTCCCAGGAGCTGAACCATGGTGGTTCTTCGTCTTGTCAACTGAGTTGGAAATTCAGTGTTTCAAATTATAGTGTTGCAAGTTAAAGTTGTCAGGGAGTATTTTGTCGTGTTTGTTTCGTGAAAATAGTGGACAACAGTTACTTGGTGGCTTTTCGTGTGCATTTTGTGAAGTATGACTAATTATTTCTTGTATTCCTTCATCTTTGATGAAGTCTAATTACATTAGGAACAGGCAACATGAGTTTGCCAGTAGTGGTTTCTTTTTTCTTATATTTGTGAAGGTGACTGTACTGAAATTGTTCCCTATTGGTGGAGTGTTTCAACTCTTGTCACTGTCTGTTGTGTGACAAGGGAAACATATCCCTCTTTCAATATGTGCTGGGGCAATTCTTGCATATTGTTTGTGCTGTTAGCATGCATAGTTTGTAAACCAGCACTTGTAACCAGTGGCTACTGAGAGATTGGATATTCCCAATCCCAGATACTAGTGGTGATGAACGTCAGTTGACTGTAGCACCAACAACTCATGAAGACATCTGTTTTCCAAGGAAGTTTGACTTTATAGTGTACAGAAGTTTTCTAAGAGCGAATAAGTACTTATTGATGGCCAGTCTGACAGGAAAAAATTGAAAAGTTGAAGTTTAAAAGGGGGAAAAATAAACTTGGGGTTTTTCTAAATTCTGTAGTGGTAAAGCACTTAAGTTTATCCAGGAAGAGCAGTATGTTGGCAGTTTTGTCTGTTTAATACATAGCTTGAAGGTGCATACACAGCTGCTGTGTACCTATAGATATATCTACCTCTGTGTACCTATAGGTGCAGGTCCCCTGCAAGCAAGTACTGCAGTATTCTGATGATGTACTTCTAGAGGATGACGTAAGACTGCTCTGCACGTGGTCTGAAAGAATCCTTGTTGGGCAGCCAGTCCAGAAATTGACCTAAGCAAACAAGTGCTGGGAGATTTTTTTTGAAATTATGTATATCACCACAAATTACACATTTGTCGTGCTCCTCACAGTCAGACAAACATTTAGTTTAAAGTGGGCAGAGGTTTATTAAATGT
The DNA here is from genome assembly GCF_963264785.1 of Psittacula echo. Lineage (NCBI taxonomy): Eukaryota > Metazoa > Chordata > Aves > Psittaciformes > Psittacidae > Psittacula > Psittacula echo. The sequence continues at coordinate 43,892,412 of NC_137736.1, read as the reverse complement.
TTTTTGTTTTGCAGTATAGCATGTTCCCTTTCCAGACAGAAAAGAAATACGCTTCTTTTTCATCTTACCTTTTTTCCCTGGTGCTTCAGAGATCTGTTTTGCCTCCTAATGCATAAAATATTGTGTGGGAAGCAGGTGAAGGTGAGTAAGGTTGAAAATGACAGTGAGTTAGATCTCAGACGTTTGAGACTGTCACAAAAGCTCAAATTTAAAAAATGTGTTGTTATAATGTTGATATGTAGCTAACAGACTACACCTTAACTTGGGATAAAGCTAGCTATTATCAAATACTTGAACAAAAGGTCTTGAGTAACTTGTGCAAAGTGTTCATTAAATATAGATTTATCTTTCCTGTATTTCAAGCCTTTTTCGATTAAGTACCTCAGGTATGCTTTGTGGTTTCATCATAAGCAAAATAAAGCAACGGTATTTAATTCTGGCCACATGCTTGATGCAAAACTGGATCTCAAATGGCGTTTTTATTCTTATAGTTGATCTTCTGTGCAGCAGCAAATGCGTTAGTCTTTTGTCATCTCCCCTGTTTTAGTGACTGGTTTTGACAGAGCAATTTGCTTTCAGGTGTCTTGTTTTACTTTTGCATATGCTGTCCTTATGCCTGATGTTGTGAGAAAGTCATTTCCTCAAATCGGCAACAGTAACGATTTGAGTAAGTAAATGGCAGTTGAATTCCAAATCTTCCAACAGTTCTGATGTGCTGATACACCAGATCATCATTCTCCAGAAAAGGCTTGTCTACTAGTCATCTCCTGCTACAGTCTAAGCTATGTTTTGGATAATTCTGCTTGATTTGAAATGCTTTCAAAAATTTCCCCTCATACAGATGCTAATAAGCGACTGACTGAACGGGTGCAGACTGGTAAGGTGCTGTTCCGTTTGTAAGTTAGTTTCAGTCTCATTAATCAGAATCAATTTCACCAGTTTCTGGAAAAATTTTCTCAGCCAGGGAAAAATGTGCAGCCTCCAGGACCAAAATCCACGCACAAAGTTAAGGTATGGCAAGCATGACAGACACAGTAGGTAAGACAACATTGGCCTCAGTATTAAGTGGGAAATAAGGAGGTCTGTGTATTTTTAATTACATTAATTACATGGGAGCTTGTTCTGTTTCTGAAAGTGTGGTATTTTTTGTGTATGCCAGGATTTATAGTAAGTTATTAGTAATCTGTGGACTTACTTGATTGCAGTCAAATATGCATTTTTAATATGTGGAGGAACTCATAAAATCCATTTAAATTTGAAATACAATTGAAACACCTCATAAAAAGTGGTCAGACCTATGAAGTCAAGTTACAGTGGATTATTCCTGTTAGCGCACCACACGACTGCACATTTTATTGGAGATTTGACCTTTTTATTTGAATATACTGGCTTTTGGTTTTTTTAAGCAGTAACTTGATGCTTTTACTAGGAGAATTCCTTTCCACTATCCTTTTTCTAGTACTGCAGGTCTTTAACTGGTTTTGAATATTTTAAGAGTTTCTAGTTGTGTAAAAACTGATTAATTGCTTTTGAAAGCAGGCCACGTTACCAGCTGTTGATAGGTCTGCTTACATCTCTTTTCAGTGTTTTTGTGAACAACTGATCAAATTAGATTCATCACTCTTGGCTTGTGGTGATTTTAAATTGAAATGGAATATATTAAAGCAGCCAACCACACTGATTATATTGCAAGCCTCATTTAATTTCATACATTCACGCATTATAGTGAAAAGCAGGGTTTTTTGAATGTGTGATTGTGACTGTACCTTTAGCGACTCCAAAGGTCATCTATAATCGGTGCATAATTTATTAGTGTTAGATACCTGATTTCTGAAAGCACGTTCCACAATTCTACATATATATTAAAGGTGGAAAGCTTTGACAAATCAACTTGCTATCATTTCATCGATATGTTGTCCTTGATACCATCCAAGTCTTTACTGGTCAGCAGGCTGCTGCATTGAATCCTTCGTACATAATTGAACAGTTGTTACCCGTAGATCTCAGAACTGTCCATTCTGAAATACTGAGGCACTGGAGCCTACATTAGACATTATAGAGACGGCAACGTGTTGTTATAAAGGTGCTCTTTCTTCCAGGTTATCAGATGACAATATTTTTCTGCAGTGTTCACAATAATAACTGAATATTTCTTAAAGCTTTTCCTCATGTTTTATTAACTGGCACCTTCTTATAACCTATGGAAAGTTTGGTAGAATCTTCTGGCTGAGAGTCAGTAGAACTGTCAGAATAAATTTGGCCCAAAATGTTTGGGGCTGACTTACTGGAGAGCTGTTCAGCTGAGAAGGACCTGGGAGTATTGGAAGGTAAGTTGACACTGAGCTGGCAGTGTGCCCTTGTGGCCAGGAGGGCCAGTAGTATCCTGGGGAGCACTGGGAGGAGTGTGGCCAGCAGGTCGAGGGAGGTGATCCTTCCCCCTCTACGTGACCCTGGAGAGGCCACATCTGGAGTACTGTGTCCAGTTCTGGGTTCCTCAGTACAAGAAAGACAAGGAGCTACTGGGGAGAGGGTCTGGTGGAAGGCCACAAGGATGATCAGGAGTCTGGAGCATCTCTCTTATGAGGAGAGATTGTGGAATCTGGGCCTGTTTAGTCTAGAAAAGAGAAGACTGAGAGGAGATCTCATTAAAGCATATGAGTATCTCAAAGGTGGGTGACAGGAGGGTGGCACCAGACTCTTTACAGTGGTGCCTGGCAATAGGATGAGGAGCAAAGGCCATAAACTAAAACACAAGAAGTTGCATCCTCAACATGAGGAAGAACTTCTTTATGTTGAGGGTGGCAGAGCACTGGAACAAGCTGCCCAGGAAGGTCCTGGAGTCTCTCTCTCTCTGGAGATGTTCAAAACCCTCCTAGACACATTCCTGTGTAATCTGCTGTAGATTACCCTGCCTTGGCAGGAGATTGGACTAGATGATCCCAAGAGGTCCCTGCCAACCCTAACGATTCTGTGATTCTGTGTTACCTTCACATAAAGCTTGTAATTGGACACAAAACCATTATTTACTTCAGTGTCACAAGTCCAAAGTATTTCTGAGAGAACATTTGGGTCTGTTGTCTGCAGAGCAATAGATCTGTCTGACAATGTGGGTTAGAAAGTCCATTTTCCTGCTCAGTTCCTCTCATCCCAGTTGTGGAGTGCTAGGCAGATCTTTAGTCAGACCAAATATGGAGCTGGTTTTTTTATAGTGTATGTGTGCATACATATATGTGAAACATTCCCATGCTGAAGAATAAAACATCTTATAAAAGCAAGATGGATGTCTGTCCTTATGGATAGGAGACATTGCTTTCCCTGACAGCGTTGTAGGATCAGCAGAGCAGTGTATAACATGTTCTTCCTTTTGCAAAAGCTAAATTGTTGCTGCAGTGCAGCTCCACACTAAGCTCTCACTTACAGAATGTGACAGCTGAGAGTGGCCTTGCCAGCCCCACACAACTGTTGGAAGCAATAGCTCACAGGGCATGTTAAACCCACTTTTTATTTCCTGCAGAGCATGTGGCTGCCTGATTCATTAATACACTGTGGGCAGTCATGTTGCTTTCTAATCTTAAGTTCTATTTAATCAGTGGCACTAGGAATTTGACTAGCTCAGTGTTGCTATTTAAAATGTATACGAAGATAGTTTGGCTATTGCAGAGGGTCAAGCCGGGTAGTTACGTAGAAAGCAGCAGTAAAAGACCATGGCCATTCCTCTCTCCCTCAAGGAGTGTTGATCCTTTATGTTTAGCGTGGTCTTTCGAGTGCTCAGTCTGTTGGCTGTAGTAAATCTTCATTGTTCTTGGGGTTTTTTTTTATGTTTAATGAATGTCAAAGCAACAACTAGTAATGCAGTACCTAATTGGTGTAGATGCTGTGTCAAATGAGAGCAAGGTAGAGCAGCAGACTCTTCCTGAAGTTTCATTCTAAGCTTTCTAATTCAACTTTTAAGAAATTCAACCAATTCTGTTGATTTTTGCATACCACATTTGAAATGTGCAGTTGACCCTTTTATCCTATACTAGATACCTGATTTCACTATCACTATCAAAATTGAATTTACCAGTTTCAGCAAGATTAAGAAGATGAATACCTGATCTAACTAGAGATAGAAGTTCATAGTTTCCAGATCAAAGTCCTCTGTTGTATTCTTTCTTCCCTCTCTGAGAAACAAGAAGTGAGGCTTTCACCCTCAAAGACTTGTGAGCTTTTGATGACACTGAATACTGTCCAAAAGTGCCTCACTGAGAATGACTTACAGTAACTCAAATAAGCATCTTCAGCAGTAGAAGAGGAATGTTTCACACAATAAAAAAATACAGATGCTGGCAGAGGTATCTCTAGAGCAAAAATTGGAAATGTAGTATACTGATTTACCTCTTCTCTCAGAAGGCTGGGTTCACATCATTAGTTATTATTTGTATTATGCTGCTATCTAGAGGTCTGATGCACCACAAATAGGCAATTTTGAAGACCACTCTTGCCTGTGGAATTTGCAGTACAGGAGAAGCAGTAGGTCAGAGGAGGAGGTGCCATCAAACCTGTTTTGCAGACAGAAAATGAAGCCCAGATTACAGTATCACAGTATGTTAGAGATTGGAAGGGACCTCAAAAGATCATCTAGTCCAATCCCCCTGCCAGAGCAGGAATACCTAGATAAGGTTACACAGGAATGTGTCCAGGCGGGTTTTGAATGTCTCCAGAGAAGGAGACTCCACAACCCCCCTGGGCAGCCTGTTCCAGTGTTCTGTCACCCTCACTGAGAAGAAGTTTCTTCTCAAGTTTAAGTGGAACCTCTTGTGTTCCAGTTTGTACCCTGTACCCCTTGTCCTATCATTGTTTGCCACTGAGAAGAGCCTGGCTCCGTCCTCGTGACACTCCCCCTTTATATATTTATATACACTAATAAGGTCACCCCACAGTCTCCTCTTCTCCAAACTATAGAGACCCAGCTCCCTCAGCCTTTCCTCATAAGGGAGATGCTCCACTCCCTTACTCATCTTAGTTGCCCTGCGCTGGACTCTCTCCAGCAGGTCCCTGTCCTTCTTGAACTGAGGGGCCCAGAACTGGACACAATATTCCAGATACAGTCTCACCAGGGCAGAGTAGAGGGGAAGGAGGACCTCTCTCGACCTACTGACCACCCCCCTTCTAATACACCCCAGGATGCCATTGGCCTTCTTGGCCACAAGGGCACAGTGTTGGCTCATGGTCATCCTGCCGTCCGCTAGGACCCCCAGGTCCCTCTCCCCTACACTACTCTCTAACAGGTCGTTCCCCAACCTATATTGGAACCTGGGGTTGTTCCTGCCCAGATGCAGGACTCTACACTTTCCCTTGTTATATTTCATCAAGTTACTTGCTGCCCAATTCTCCAGCCTGTCCAGGTCTCGCTGGATGGCAGCACAGCCTTCTGGCGTGTCAGCCACTCCTCCCAGCTTAGTGTCATCAGCAAACTTGCTGACAGTACACTCAATTCCCTCATCTAAATCATTGATGAATATATTAAATAATACTGGTCCCAATACAGACCCTTCAGATTAATTCAGTAACTGGTCTAGTATAATGTTGGAAAGTGGTAGCAAAGCTGGCCTTAACACCTACATCTTTGGAATGAAGATTCAGTGCTCAGCAGCTGTAAAAACAGTGTGAATACTCTGTCTTTTTTTCTTTGTTTATCTAGTGATGCAGATAAAGCAGGAAACAGATTGTATCTTCCAGATGAGGGTGTCTCAGTTTCATGAGCACTTGCAGTAGAGGACTTTATATTAAGCTGTAATAAGTGCAAAGGTCTGTGTATGCTTTTTGCCACGTCTTGCTAGCAGATATCTTTATTACTTTTTTTCTAACTTATTCAGTGGGTTTTGTTCAGTCCTTGTCTTTGGTTGTCTTAACTTCGGGCAGTTCTGGGTTTTGATATTGTATGGGGGGTTTCTGTTTATTTGATTTCCTGGTTTTAGACTTCTTCCCAGTTGAACTTGATTTACAACCAACATGTCTCTGAACTGCCTTTTTAATGGAAACTGCTTACCAGTATTATCATCTTAGTGGGATGTATTCTTTTTAAGTAATTCCATCTATAATTTAATCCTGTTTGCACAGACAGAAGCTCTACAAAGTTGAGTCTCATTTTGAAGAAGCTTGCATAACCCAAACCCAATACATGTAAATCCTGTTAATCTAGAAAGAATTGTGTAATCTGGCCTTGCAACTGGTTAACCTAAGGAAAATCCATTTCAGGCCTTCCGGGTAAGCTATCTCATTTTTGCAACACCATTAGCATTTGGTCAAAAGGAAAAATAGATTGATGATTGTAAAACAACCATTGAGATACTCAGAAAGTCAGTAAGTGTGGTTTTATAAAATAATTCATTTGAAAAGAGGAATAGAGGATGCAAGGCCAGTTACATAGCACGGGAAAATAAATGTCTTCTGACTCTGTCATAATGATAATTTCCTCCTTCCCCATTTCTCCTAAGAAAATATACTCGGGTCCTCTTCAGCAAAAGTGTATATAAAGGATATCCTCCAAAAAGAGATTGGCAGGCTTAATTTGTTTGATGTGTGCAATCACAGTCCATGTTAAATTCAAAATGCTTGTCCAATCAAGGGTTCAATATAGAAAAGAGGCAGTAACAAGCATGCAGCACGCTGTAATAAAAAAATCTGTTGATTGAAAACAGTTTGTATATTTTGGAAATGATAGGGAATGTAATTGGTAAGAAAGAAAAGGATAGGGCTTCATAAATAATGGGAAATAGAGCATATTTTTTCCACTGATAATGCTAACTCAATTTAACAATATTCTGGTGCTGAATTTTCCTGTTCAGTAAAATAGGTCTGGTATATATTCCAGTACTCTAAATGTCATGATTAATGGAAGGAGCTCTTTATTTTGATGATGCCAACTTTAATCTGTTGAATTTCAGCTATAATGGCACTTTCTCTCATCTTTTTTTTTCCTCTGTCTCCCAACCCTTAGGAAGCATATATAAAGCAGGAGAGGATTTGGCAGGTGAGCTTCTCAGTCAGACATGACTAAAAAAGATGGCTATCTGAGTGCTTTTTATGAACTTTCAAAGGCTATTTGGTAGGCTGTATAAGATGAAAAGATCTTGATGTATTAGGCTAACTTCAGCATGTCTTACAAACTTTGATGATTCTAAACCTAACCATAATTGAAGCCCAGGACCAGCTCAAGAGTTCACCCTTGCCGTGCACCACACCTTCTGTATAGTCCTTCTTTTTTTGCTACAGTCCCCTCACAAGAATTCTTACTATTTAATGGAGCAATAACTACTTGAATAGATTTTTGGCATATGGATCATATCCATGCAGTCTTGCAGCACTGCCAGTCTTGAAAATAGCAAGGCTTTGTAGACTTATTTCATGTTCTTGAATTTGTGGGAATCAGACCACTGTTTTGTGTCTTACCTTTTGTGTGTGTGTAAGCTTATATTAGGGTATTAATATATATTTTAAAAAATACTGTGTTAAATGGACATGTAGCTGCAGCTGTTTATGCACTAATCGTTATGGTACTTTACAACTCTTATAATCTGGGAGGAGGAAGTACTTGAGAGTCAAAAGCTAGGAAATAATACAGCTGACAATGCAATTTTGTGTGGGAAAGATTCACTTATTATTAAGTTTCTCAATCACTTTATGTTTTCTATTGAGATAATATATTATTCAGTCTATTATTTGGGGTTATCCAGTATTTGGAGATAAAATTATGCCTAAGTGGTCATGGTAGTTTTGGGAAATATAATGTGTCAGGCTGAATTTTTTTCAAGTATTCTCATCTGATGATCATAAATATTATGACATTTTGAAGAAGTGCTCTTAATACTAAAAAAAATAATCTTTATATGCAAAAATGTGATGATATCCCTGTTAGTGTCAGCAGCTGGGATGTGTCAGACTATGAACTTGGGGCTGAGGAACTGTATACCTGCAGACTGATTTCCAGGAGGTGATAGATGTCTGCAGAGTGGTAGCCACAACAGGTAAATCCAACAGGATCTGATGGTGCTAGGAAGTAAGCTCACAGAAGTCTATACCTCATCAAAGATTTACATGAGTGATGTGATGTCCATACAAATCTAGAATGAAATAACACCAGTTCTGAGGCATTTAAATTTACTGTAGATGCTGTGGGTGCATTGACTTCACAGGGGCAACCGATCACTTGTTCTTGTACAGTAATATTTGAGACTTCTTTTACTGAGCTTTTAGTTTTGATACTTCCCTCCCCAGAACCAATGCAATAAAAAAAATCCGTAAAAGTATGCATCATCACATACACTGAAGGTTTTATTCTTTCTCAGGAATTTCAAGCTGAATCTTGGGACTTCATCTAATGTTTGCTCTGTCAAACCTGGGATTCAGAATAAAGATTATTTTCATATAAAGCTGAAGCATAGAAGTGATAATAAATGTGATCTGTAGTGAGCAATGAGAAAAACACAAGGTATTTTTTGCTCACAACTTTTAACCCAGTTATCAGTATGATTGGAATGTTGCTCCTGGTTGAGAAATTATTATAGAAGGCTATCACTCAAAACAATACTTTGAAGGTTGTATTGAAACCCTGTAAATACTGGGTATTTCTCTCTAAGGGGTGGTGGTTTTCTTATAATCAGAAAGTGATTTAAAATCTGCATTAATGCATTCAGACTAAACCTTTGAATTTGTAGCCCACTGCCAGTTAACTGTAAGTCTCATTTCTAGTCAGTATGTTAAAATACATTGAAAAGAATTGTTAGTATGCCTAGTAAAATAGCTGTTTCCATTATCTTCGCTCTTTCTACATAGGTGTTTTAAGAGAGAAATTCTTCCTCTATGTGTTTTGGTGTGCACAGTTTCCACTCTTAAATGATAGACAACAAGTTAACAACATAAAATGGGTGTTGACAGCTCTTAAAAATGAAATAATGTTTGATAAAACCTCAAGTTTCTCTTTGAACTTTGACCAAACAATAGACAACCTTTAAAGGAGGGGCCCTGTGCTGTCAACCACAGAATTACACAGGAGAAAAAAATTAATCTTAAATAGTGAGGGAGAAGTCTGGGTTCTCTTGCATGATATTTAGCAGCAGTGGTAAGAAGAGGGATGTTTCTTTCTTTGTGTAATGTGCAGTAGTTACAATAAACACAAGATTTCCAAATCTCAGAGGACTCTCTTGACAGTTGCTTGATAACAGCTTTTTTCACTCCATAGTTTTGACAGTTTGTATGTGTTGCCATATCTAGTGTAAACTAAAACATCACTGTCATTCTGTTTTTCTTTCTTATGTGGCTTCCTTTTCTTCCTTTTTTTGCGGTCTTTAGGATAATGAAAAACATGGGCTTTTAATTTGTAGGCTTGAGTAAGACAAGTTGTGTGTGGAGAGTGGCATGTGCTTGAGTTTTGAAATATTCAGATTGAATAGCTGCCTTTTTTTTTTTTTTTTTTTTACTGGTTTTTAAAAGGTATATGTGTTTGTGTCCTAATTTTAAGCTGCCCTGTCAGTACACACCAGTTAGTACGTGTGAGTGTAACTGTACAGGCAATAGGAAAGCACTGCTATACACAGGGTTCTGTGCTATACTGTTCTGTGTTCACACCAACATCACACATTTTTGTTGTAGTTTTCCTTTTTTATTCACACAGAGGTCCTCAGAACCGCAGCACATGTGTTAGCATCTCTTCCCAGCCTAATGTGCCTTTGCTTTCTTTCTCTCCCATGTTTCTAAATTATATTGATTATAATATTGGAGTAATGCACCATTTTAGAAAAGCTGCTGGGAGGTGAATGTTGCAGGGAGGGACTTGAGGGATGCCTGCTTAGGAGAGGACTGCCAATTCCAGGGCTACCCTGATATCTACAGCTACTGCTCAGCTGTTTTGGTTTACCACAGTACATTATATGTCCCTGGGTAGAGGATGAGTTTATTTAACCTTTGGGGGGGGAGGGGTCCCGATCTTTCTAAGGTTATTTTGTCATCAAACCAAATTTGCTTTAGCACAGCAAAGTGCCCAATGTCGTCATCTGGCATGTTACAGACAAATTCCAATTACTTTTCTGCTTCAAGCTATTGTTAAATGCTACGAGCTAGCTGACAGTAAAATTATAAATACAGGTGTTGTCACACTACACTATAATCAGAATTTTAATTTGAATTTTCATTTGTAAAGCCTTTTTTTAACATGAAAATGGGAATAGAATTAGTTTTATTGACAGTAAAAAGACATTTTGAAAGCTTCCTAAATCATTACCTGTATTTAGTAGTGGGAAAAAATTGTATATGTCCGTATAAAAAGAAGAGTTTTATTATCACATATTTACTCATTATATTTGGTGGTAAATAAAACTAGGAAGATGTGTTTGACAAATGATTGACGTAACTCAGTACGTTTTCACTTCATCAGAACAATAGACAGACATAAATATATATTTGCTTTTGTTTTGTTCTGCTATTACTAATGCAAGCCTATGATAAAGCCTTCAAGCAAATTAAGTAGAGCCTGTTGAGTCTGCATGCAGTGCTAAACTTTTTATTTTGCAATTTTCTCTTCTTACATAGATTCATCATTCTTTGCTTTCTTCCTTCTTTTTTTTTTTTCCCCCTCCTCCTTTTTCTTTGCTCGGTGGTTGGAGTGGTTCCCCCTTCTCAAGACCCTTTTTTTTTTTTCCTCAAGGCATTTAGTGTCGTGTCTGCCAGATTTCAGTGATGAGCAGCGAATTGCTTTTAAAGTGGGCATTATGCCAGTTCAGCAGCACAATGGAAAACCAATCTTCCACCATTCTACTTTTGATGCTGTTATTGTAGCATTTTAGATAACTGCTGCCACAAAAAAAGATGTGCTCAATTGCTACCAGTTAGTCAAGTTAAATCCAGAGTAGCATTAAAATTACTCTGAAAACTGTTTGTCAGAGGTCATGTGCTGTCTGTGGCTACAGGCATAGGATAGATGTTCTGTGCTATGTGGGGTTTTTTCTTTTTGCGTTATTATTACTGTGACTGACCAGCTCTCTAAATAGCCCTTCACTACCTGTTTACTTATTGTCTTCACCCCACTGCTGAAAATATGTGTTGAAGAGAAATGTTGAAAAGTTTCTGTAAAGTGCTGGAAATAGCAGGGGAGTGAGTTGTTCAGGGTGTTACAGTTTGTACAGTGTGAAAGCAAGGGGGAAGAAAAAAGGGGAAAAAAGGGGGGGGGCACAGTAAGAGCATAATTCTCTGGTTTCTGTAGCAAGATTACTGTTTTCATCTTTTTATTTTCACTTTTCAACCACTGAGTTCACTTTTCTTTTTTTTTTTTAATAGCACAAATGGAATTTATCTGCTTTCTCACTGTCTTCCCCTTCAGCTACTCCTCCTCTTCCTCTTTATTCTGTTGGCTTTGCTTGTGAATGAAAGGGTCTGTTACTACCGCTGCTGGACACATGGCAGCTGTGGAGGGGGGATTATAACACTAGGTGACTTTTAAATCAGTTGTTTTCCAATAAAACACAAACAGGAAGAATATTTATGGGTGGTGAGAATTAAAAGAATTTTCCTTGTGTCTGGCCAAGACTTTATTTTATAGATAACATAATGCCATTGCAACTTGAATACTTGTTTCACTTGTTTATACATCGCTGTAAAACGTGTGCTATGCTGTATTATGTTCTGGGCATTTTTAGCAGAGAAGCAGCCTTCTGCATCTGTCACTAGGTTGTACCACTGTGCAGATTACAGCCATGGGCAGCTCCCACTGGACATTGAAATAGCTGATTAAGCTGTGAATTTTAAGCTTCCATTTAGGCATCTAAATAACATACCTAATTTTCAGAAGACTTAATATTTGTAGTCTGGTAACTGTGTTAGCACTGCAGTGATCCATAGTGAAGATCAGGAAATATATTTAGGCATCTAGGTGGGCAGCACCAGTGGCATGCCTTTGAAAATCTTTTAACATAGTCCACTAGTTGCTTTTTCTCTGTGGGACAAGAATGGTGCGTCTATCTCATGAGAACACCTTCAGGTAAAATTCGCTAATGTTTGTAAAGTGCTTTAAAATCCCCCAATAGGTGGCAGTGTGGAAGTGCGCAGTTGTCACAATTAGGATTTTTTTTTTAGCGTTGTTCTTAAAGATGGGCTTTTCCTTAAATTCTGGTCATTGAGGCTTTACTGCCTTAATAGTAAAAGTGTTGTGCGCTGTTGCATTTTTCTATTGAGGGAGCCTCTCTTGGTGGTGCAGATGGGTTGCATGTAGTTGCTACTGCTAACACCGATAGTTGCAAGTCAATGAAATTGTTTGCATCAACATTTTTTATCAAAGCTGTGTGCACGCTGGGTAAATACCCTGTAAAAGAGAATCACATTAAATGATTGTTACAGGCACAGAGTAACTAGAAAAGTGAAGAAAGATGCTTGTTCATGGAGTTTAGGAAAAAAAGCAGTGCCATCTCCCTCAGGGAAGTAAAGCGAAGTCCACCAGACGATGTGATTGAAAAATTAAAGTGCAAAGAACCTCAGTGATACGCATACCATTTGTTAAGTAGGTAACCTAAATAACAGTGATTTAAAAAGCAAGGTGAGCACTAGATGAGTTCTCGAGACAAAATTGGAATGTAACTCCATGAGAAATACTTTATACATAAGCTGATTATAACTCTATCTAAATTTAGGAGATCACTTTTTATCTTTGTTTTTCTGTTTCCTTTTTAAAAGTTTAAAACTAGAATTTCAGGGGTTTTGCACTAGGTTGGTTGTTCCTTGGTCACATACCAACAGATATGTCTATTGAGGAACTTGCAGAATTCAACTACATGCATTTACGTAGTCTCTGTACGTAAATGCTTTCTCAGACAGAACTGTAGAAGGTGCTTCCACTAAAGTTAGTCTTACAGGGATGTAATTTAGGCAGAAAAACAGCTAGATAAATTAAGATCAGAGGGAAACAGAAACCCCTGGAGTTTGGTCACAATGACTCAAAAGTGTGAGCATTTCAGGAAATTAATTTCCTTCCTTTAAAACTGCATTTCTACATTCAGTATTTTTGCTGATGGGAAAGAAACTTGAATCCATTGAGGTGGTTTGTTTTTTTTTTTTGTTACTCATACACATGGTACATGCTCTTTCTTACTTCTAGACCTATATTTTGGGGCTATGACATGGAAAATCATCACATGTACTTGGTTAGATGTGGCAGAATTCCTCACTAAAGAGCCACCTACAGGAAAAAAATACAGGAAACATACTCAAAGCAGCAATTTCAGAGCTAATATCCTCTGCAGCCAAAGAAGAGGGAGGGGACTGGCTGTTGAATGGAACAAAACCCCAGTTTTTACAGATCTCGATCTTATTATTTGGTCTCCCAGAAAATACTTAATGCAAGGCATGCTTTCTAGGAAGAAAATATGAAAGGATTTGGATGCCTACAAAGTGTTAAAAAAATATTAAACAAAAATGGCATTTTAGGCCGTGAAATCAGATTTCTGGGGGTTTTAAGTAGGAAGAATAATTTGGTGTGACTGTTAGGGCTCCTTGAGGAGAAAACGTTGAGTTGAACTGCAACACAGTTTAAATAAGGATGAGTTAGGCTGGAATTTGACATCACCCATGTTTTTTTTTCTTCTGTTTGCATGGTGCACCAAAGAATAGCTAATAACAAGATACTGGTTTTAGGTTGAAGGCAACAATTTATAAGTATATAACGTATATACTAATGGAATCGCTTTTGAATTTTCAGCCTTAAGTATATGTATTCTTAATTATATTAATGGAGTGATTTGAAATTTTGAAAGCACAGGCTTTCAGTATACATGACCCGTATAGATTGGTCTGCAAGAAGACCCAGATGATATTTGCTCTGGCACATTGCTTCACTGGTCACTTTTGTCTTAGTGCCTGAGATAGAACCCTCTAGAGCAGGCAACAGAACATACAAAATTCATGTATTCTGAAAGTGTTACACGCATTTCAGCTTTTGCCCACTTCACTTTCTTTATCTCGTGCTTTTCACTTAGGCTTTTTAATTTCAAAGTTGAGAAACAAAGTTAAACTGTAAATCTGAAAGTTAGGCAACGTAGAAATGAGGAAAGTTAGAACTGGAGTTAAAATTGTATTCCATGGTTTAAGTGCATTGTCTTCACAGATGGCAGTTGTTCAAGTGAAAGTTGATTCTTAACTGCCGGTGGTAATCTGGTTAGTTCTGGTAGTTTGTTGAGGATTATCTGGTTTGATGGACTGTTGGGTTCATTCATTGCCTACCACATCTAACTGCTAGATAACTCTTGAAAAAGATAAAAGGAAATACAGTTAAAAAAATAAAAATACCAAAACCTGTAAATTCTGTTGGAAAGTTACTTAAAAAAAAAAAAAAACCCAGCAGTATTTGCTACTCTGATAAGAAAGTTTGCCTGAATCTGTCCCATTAAATTATTATCTTGCCTTTGTAAAAAATTAAAAATCTTGGTTTAGGGCCTCTAGTGCTACATTAAGAATCAAATCTAACTGCAGAAAGAAAGCCAGAAAATTCTTTGCAGTGCCACTAGATGAGCTAAAGCTGTGGAAGACTCTGATCAGAATTTTACCCTGAAGGCAGTGCTTGGAAACCCTAACTCTAGCAAAAATATTAACTTGTGTGCATTATTCATTCTGATTTATGCCATGCATAGGATGGATCTGATTTTCATAGCCGGTATGGCTCTGTCAGATGCATTACATATACATATATACACAATTTAAAGCCCTTTACATTGCCAGCATACATTATGTACAGGAGAATGTTTCCTTTGGCACTATAGTATTATCTGCAATGGGTTCACTGTGCCATAGATCTCTTGCATGTGATACAGTTTTAAAATCTGTTCCTGCAAAAAAATCACAATTAAAACAAATTACTGAGTCCCAGAATGCTGTAGGTTAATCCTCTGTTTTTGTAAATAAAGATCTAACTGGTGTCCCAAGTACATAGACATATCCTAATTTAAGAAATATTAGTAATACTTTATAAAGTTCCATTCATTTTGGAGCTGTAGCCAAGGTAAAATTTTCTGAATGACTGGTTACCTTAAATCAGTTATCTCATGCTCATTAAGGACGTTTGACCTATCTTCATGCATAGTTAGTATTTAGGAATTAACTGTATTGTACATTAAAGAGAAAGAAGGACGAGGAGGATACTGCTTTTTAGGAGAGGGG